>NC_091792.1:139181590-139484621 GCF_041296235.1 Equus asinus
ACCAGGAAAAGGGCAACCTAGCAAGACCGAGAACTTTTAGACAGAAACTGCTTCACTGCAGTCAAACACCTCAGGAAAAATTGTGACCCCATCCCAAGCCAAGCTAACAATGGCCAAATAGGAAGCTTAGATTTCCATACTCTCCAAGCTATATTGACTCCCACTTCCTGCTTCCTCCTCACTGTCAGTGAAAGCCACTTGGAGAACCTAGATTTCAACCTCTACCTGGAAGTAATGAGGTACCCTAAACTTTTGCCACTATGGTGAATTCAGAGGAGAGTTAGTGGAGAATGAAGACTTTCACCCTCTCCAGTAGTAATGAAGCCATGTAGAGAAGAATAGTAAAAAGGTATTGTTACCACTCTAGGGAGATATGAGTGGAGCCCTAGTGGGGAGCAAGAATCTCCACACTGACTCAACAATAGTGAAATGACCCCCCTCATTGGTTGTGAAGAAAGAAAAGTGGATAACCTGGATTCCTATTCCCTCCTGGCAGTAGTAAAGTGAAACCTCCCCTTCTTCTGCCAATTCAGTGTCAGAGTATGCTCTCTAATGCAGAAGATTTAAATAAGATCTAGATTCTCTTAACATAAAGCTCAAAGTGACCAGGTTTCAATTAAAATTTAGTTGTTATATCAAGAACCAGGAAGGTCTCAAACAGAATGAAATAACACAGTCAATAGATGCCAACACAAAAATGACAGAGATACTATAATTATCTGGCAAAGCTTTTAAAACAATCATCGTTAAAATGCTTCAACGAGCAAATACTTGAAACAAAGGAAAAATAGAAAGCAAAGAAATAGAAATTATACTTAAGAACCAAATAGAAACTTTAGAAGACAAAAAATAAAATAATAGAGATGAAAAGATAATAAGCTCAGGAGGAGAGTGGAGGTAAAAGAGGAAAGATTCAGTGAACTTTATGGCAAAAAATAAAAATTACTCAAGTTGATGGGGCCAGCTCCATGGCTGAGTGGTTAAGTTCGCGTGCTCCGCTGCGGTGGCCCAGGGTTCAGACGCTGGGTGCGGACATGGCATCGCTCATCAGGCCATGTTGAGGTGGTGTCCCATATCCCACAACTAGAAGGACTGCAACTAAGATATACAACTGTGTACGGGGCGGGGGGGGGGGGGGAAATAAGGCAGAAAAGAAAAGAAAAAAAAGATTGGCAAGAGTTGTTAGCCCAGGTGCCAATCTTAACAGAAAAAAAAAAAAATTACTCAAGCTGAAAAACAGAGAGAGAAAATAAACTAAGGAAAAGAAATCAACAGGGTTTCAGAGATCTTTGGAGCTATAACAAAAATTGAAACATTTACATCACTAGCGTGCTGGAAGGAGAGGAAAAAGAGAGTGGATCTACAAAATTCTCAAGGAAGTAATGGCAAAAATCCTCCCCAGTTTGTCAAAAGACATAAGTCTACAGATTTAACAAGCTAAGTAAACAGGATAAACCAAGGAATCCCACATCACAGCAAGATAGTTAAACTTTTGAGATTAAGACTAAAAACAAAATCTTGAGAGGAGTAAGAAAGAAACAACTGCTTACCTGTAGGTAAAAAATACATGAATAGATGGACAAATAAAAGGAAATTAGATTGGCAGCATATTTCTGATCAGAAACTATAGAGAATAGAAGGAAGTGGCACATTATTTTCCAAGTGCTGAAAAAAGGATTGTCAACCCAGAATTCTGTGCCAAGTAAAAATATCTTTGAAGAATGAAGGGAAAATCAAGAAATTCTCACATTAAGAAAAACTAAGAGCATTTATTACAAACAGACCTACTCTCAAAAAATAGCTAAAGGAAGTTCTGTAAACAGAAAGGAAACATAAAAAGATAACTTGAAATATCAGGAAAGAAGAAAAAAGAACATAGTAGGCAAAAACAGGGGTATATATAATAGATTTCCCTTTTTTCAAGTTTTATAAGTTATGGTTGACACTTGAAGCAAAAATTCTGACACTCATGTGGTTTTAAGTGTATATACAGGAAATATGTAAGACATCTATGTTATAAACAGGGGAAGGTAAAGTTCTGTAAATGGAAGTAAGATTTCTACGTTCACTCAAAATGGTGAAATTATAAACCAGTATACCTAGGTAATTTATTTATATATAATATAATACCTATAACAACCACTAAAAAAGCTACACAAAGAAACACACTAAAAAACAATCTGTAGATAAATCAAAGTAGAATTCTAAAAATGTTCAAATAACTTAAAAGAATGCAGGAAAAACAAAACAAAGAAAAAATAGAACAAACAGAAAACGAAACAAAAAATATGCCAGACTTAAGCTCTGCATTATTTTTCTATTGCTGTACCAAATTACCACAAGTATAGTGGCTTAAAACACCACCAATTATTTATCTTACAATAGTGGTGATCAGAGATCGCAAATCACTCTCACTGAGTTAAAGTCAAGGTATCAGCTTAGCTGGTTCCTTCTGGAAGCTCTTAGAGAGAATCTATTTCCTTGTCTTTCCAGCTTCTGAAGGCAATCTGTGTTTCTTGGTTTGTGGCCCCACCCTTTCCATGGCATCACTCAAACCTCTGCTTCCATCATCACATCTCCTCACCCTGACCATCCTGCTTCCCTCTCTGAAGATCCTCTTGATTATATCCACCCACTTGGATAATACAGGATATATGTCTCACCTCAATATCCTTGAGTTAATCACATTGTGAAATTTCTTTTGCCGCTTAAGGGAGCAGATCCAAAAGTTCTGAGCATTTGGATATGGATTTCTTTGGATGGGCATTACTTTTTGTACCACAAACCCTGACATAGCAATAATCATATTAAATATAAATGTTCTGAATATTCCAGTTAACAGAGGATGTTAGAGTCAATTAAAAAAAAAAAAGCTTTGCCCAACGATATGCTCTGTGCAAAAATCTCATTTCAAATATAACAAAATGTGCAGCTTGAAAATACAAAGATGAAAACAGATATGTCGTGCAAATATTAATCTAAAGAAAACAAGAGTGGCTATATCAATATCAGATAGAGTAGACTTCAGGCAAACAAAATTACCATAGACAGAGAGGGGGCATTTTACAATAATACAGGATAATCCTACCAAGAAGACATAGCAGAACCATAAACTGATAAAGTCAAAATTGATAGAAATGAAAGGAGAAATAGACACATTCACAGTTAAATTTGGAAAGTTCAATATCTCTGTATCAATAATTGATGAAATAACTAACTAGCCAAAGTCAGCAAGGATATAGAGGAACATAAGAACACCATCAACCGATAGGATATAATCAAGAATTATAGAACACTCCAACCAACAACAACAGAATATACATTATTTTAAATGTCCCTGGAAGATATGGCAAAAAGACTTTACATTGTACCATAAAATAAACCTGAAAATTTTTAAAGGATTTGCATCATACAGAGTGTGTTCTTCAATCACAATGATGTCAAACTAGAAAGCAATAACAGAAAAATGAAGGAAAACATCCAAACACTTGGAAACAAAACGAAACACTACTAAATAATCCATGTGTCAAAGAGGAAGCCTCAAAGGGAAATTTAAAAAAAAGATACATTGAACTAAAGAAAATGAAAATACATCATATCCTAATTGTGGGACAGCTAAATCAGTGCCAAGAGAGAAATTTATAGCATGAACGCATGCATTAGAAAAGACAAAATGTCTCCGATCAGTAGTCTAAGCTCCTACCTCAAGAACTAGAAAAAGAGAAAAATAAACCCAAAGCAAACAGAATAAAGAAAATAAGAAACAGCAGAAATTATTTAAATTAAAAATGGAAAAAAATACAGAAAATTAATGAAACAAAGAGCTGGCTTATTAAAAGATTGAAGTCTAATAAGACCAATAAGAAAAAAGAGAGACGAGATAAATATTACAAATATCAGGAAAAAAAAGAGATATCACTAGAGGATGTGCGGACATCAAATAGATGATAAGAGAATATTCTGAACAATTCCAAACACATAAATTTGACAACTCAGATCAAACTCAGCATTACCTGAAAAGAGCAAGCTACCACACTCATGTAATATTAAATAGATAATTTGAGAAACCCATATACTATTTAGGAAAATGAATTCGTGATTTAAACTCTTTCTCCAAAAAACCCCCAAGCACAGATGGTTTCATTGGAGATTTCTGCACAATCCTATCCAATCCTTCCCAATCTCTTCCAGAAAACTGAAGGGGATAGAACATTCTTACTTAATTTTATGAGGCTAGTATTGCTCTGATACTAGAATCAGATTAAAGACAGTACCAAAAAAAGAAGAAAACTACAGACCAATATCCCTCATGAATATAGACACAAAACTTCTCAAGAAAATGTTAGTAAGTAGACTTCAATGACAAACAAAAAATTATACTTAATGACCAAGTGCAGTTTATTCTCAGGATGTAAGTGGTTGTAAGACTGGTTCCGGATTTGGAAATCAATCAATATTACCCATCAAATTAACAGACGAAAAAGAAAAATTGCATAATCCTATCAATCAATTCAGAAGAAGTTTTTGAAAACATTCAATATCCATTGATAATTAAGACTCTCAGAAAAATTGGGATGGGGGGAAGTCCTCAACTCAATAAAAATTATGTACCATTGAGGTAACATTATCTTCAATGGTAAAAGAGTGACTGCTTTCTCCCTAAGATCAGGAACAAGGCAAAGATATCTGCTCTAACCACAACTATTTTACACAATGCTGAATGTTCTCTCCAGTTCAATAAGGCAAGGAAAGAAATTAAAAGACACATATCATTAAGGAAGAAACAAGCCATCCTTTTGGCAGACGACATAAATGTCTATGTAGACATTCCCTAGGAATCTATAAAAACCTTATAAAACTAATATGTGAGTTCTGGAAGTTTGTCTGATACTAGATAAACATACAAAAGTCAATTCTATTTCTATGTACTAGCATTAAGCATCTAGAAACCAAAATTAAAAATACAACATCATGGAGCCGGCCCAGTGGTGCAGCAGTTAAGCTCGCATGTTCCGCTTTGGCAGGCCAGGGTTCACCGGTTTGGATCCCAAGTGCAGACCTACCTACCACTTGTCAAGCCATGCTGTGGTAGGCATCCCACATGTAAAGTACAAGAAGATGGGCAGAGATGTTAGCTCAGGGCCAGTCTTCTTCAGCAAAAATAGGAGGATTGGCAGCAGATGTTAGTTCAGGGCTAATCTTCCTCAGGAAAAAAAAATACAGTGTCACATATAATTGCCCCAAAATGTGAAACACTTAGGCGGAAATCCAAAAAATATGTATAAAACTTGTATACTAACTACAAAACACTAATAACGGAAATCAAAGATGTAAGCAAATGGAGAGACATAGAGTGTTCGTGGATTGGAAGACTTAAGATAGTAAAGATGTCAATTTGCCCAAAATCGATATACACGTTTAACAAAATGCTTACCAAATTCCAAGCAAGATTTTTTTGTAGATATAGACATAATTATTCTAAAAGTCATATGGAAAAGCAAAGGATAGCTTAAATAATTTTGAAAAATAAGAAAGAAGTAGGAGAAAACAATCTACACAAAGTTAATACTCATTATACAGCAGAAGTAATCAAAACTGTGTGATAGTGGCACGTGGATGGAGGAGTAAATCAATGAAACAAAATAGAAAACCCAGAAATAGACTCAAACAAATATGCCAACGGCAAGGGTAAATTTTCTCAAGCCTTATAAAAAAATGGATTCAAAACTGATCACAGACTTAAATCCAAAACATAAAACTATAACATTTTTAGGAAAAACAAATTGTAAAGGATATTTGAGATACAGGCCTAGGCAAAAAGTTTTTAGGCTGGATACCAAAAACAGAGAATTATGCTGAGTATAAAAGGCCAGTCCCAAAAGTTACATGCTATATGATAGCACTATTTTTGTTTGTTTGTTTATTGGGGCATTTTTTGGTGAGGAAATTGTTGCTGATCTAGCATCTGTGCCAGTCTTCCTCTACTTTGTTTGTGGGATGCTCCCACAGCATGGCTTGATGAGCAGTGTGTAGGGCCATGCCCAGGATCCAAACCCACGAACCCAGGCTGCTGAAGTGGATCACACAAACTTAAGCAATATGACACTGGCTGACCCAGCATTAATTTTTAATAAACACATTCATTAAAATCACATTCATGAATATATATCTCAGAGTTTCTAAACTATACACCATTAATAATTTTATTATAATATTTCCAAACAAAGTTTTTGTGTCTCAGAACCTCTCTATCTGTTATCGCATACCTTTGGACCCTACACCAGCATATTCAAATGAAGAGAATGAGTGTGTGTTTGTGTCGGCTGCCTGGGTATATTATAAATAGCCTAAGTCCTTACAAAGTACCATCCTACCTATTACTAAGAAAACAATAATTTCTCTTGTGTTATCTGAAGATTACCCCAAATCATGGTACTAACATTCATTTTCTAAAATTGGCTCATCTCTACTTTGGTCCTACCCTTAAGGAGCATGGGGTCTCAAGTGTCATTGATGTGGCTTCTCAGGTGATCTGAAGGGAGGTTTTGATCACCTGCTCTATTTCTTAAACCCTACTTGTACACCTTTCAAAATGTCAGTTTGTCTCTGCCTCATTCTTCAGTTAGAGTTATATTAAACAATCTAGACAGGTAACTCTCTCAGTTTTCATTATGACGTGTGGAAGGAGAATGAGTAATTACTTTAGTAAGCCTTTCCAAGGGGGTCACTGTCTCCTCACACTAATATATAATGTATCATGAGTTTCCCTTTGGCAAAGAAACTGTGTCTCCCTTGACTGGTCCAAAGAAGACATGTATTAAAATCCCTGATCAGCAAGTAGAGTCATAACATTTGAAGATTTCACCCATCAGTTCCCTATGGAAAATAACCCATAAGTTATTTAACTTCTACTATAGTTTCTAATTCTGCATATTTCTTATTGCTCATAGATTTCATTATGTAAACTATATTTTTAATTTTTAATTTACTTTAACAATACATGAGTGCACATTCCTGTTACAAATAGTCAAAGCAATAGCAGAGTTTATACAGCCTACTTGATTTTTCCCATTTCCTTCTCTCTCACAATCCAATATCCCTCCTGAAATGTAACCACACAAAATACTGTTTCTCTTTCCAGCGCATCTTTTTGTACATTAAATAAATGTTCAATTTGTCAGTTTTGAAAGTAAAGGCTATCTGTCATTGCCAGGATGGCCTTCAGAATTATCAACTGATATAGCACGGACACCAATTAAAAAGGACACAGACCATAGACAACTGGAACAGCTATAATAGGGCACAGGAGTTGAATATAGCTTCCACATGTTATCATTTTTGAACATTTTCAAACACTGTGGATGCAAATCTTTTTTATGTATACTTTCATTATTCCTTTAGCCCTAAAAATTCCCTCTAAGTTCTTATGATTAAAACATAATTCTAAAACTTTGTGTTTGTCAGAACTGATTTGACTAATTTGTCTTAGTCCGTGGTGGTCTCTGTCTTTGACCCAGCTAATCAAGTTAACATCAAAGGTACCATCTAGATCTAAGCAGATCCCTGATTACATTTTTTCTCTCCCTATTGATATGGCTTTCTCAGCAGGTCTCATTTAAATACAATATTACCGTGTCATTGTTTCTGAGATCCTTGAGTTCTTCAAGAAATTAGGTTCTCCTAAAATCTTCTGAAAGGAGGAACAAAAGAAAGCCTACCTAGGACCAGACTAGATTTTATAATCTTTGACTTCTCTTGTACACGGCCTTTAAACTTGACCAGAACTTAACATGATTTGCACTAAAGGGGCTTATCCTCTGTGATTAAATTTGCAGTGATCAAAGAATCAGATGTGTTTTGCAGAAGCAATCCTCAGACCCATTAAAATAGCCTTCGGGGCCTGGATTCAACCAGTCCTACAGTGCGCTCTATTTAAATAAATAGCTTGCTTAATCAAATACTAGCTCCCCTAAAGAGCTCACTCATTGAATGAACCTTTTCCTCTTAGGATTTTCTTCACTGCACCCAGATGTAATTTCTTTGCAAAACGCCTCTGGCAATATTTTTGTTCTTTTGTCTTAATGTACAGATTTTAAACTTTTATATTCATTCATCATAGTCTTCAGTGATTCTTCACTGAAAGGGTTTCTGTTGAGAAATATTTTACCCTATGGGAATCAACAGTCCTCTCCACCTGACTTTACCTGCGCCATCATTTTAAATAAGATAGTACTGTGATGTATACTGGTCCAGTCAGCAGCAACAATTGATCAAATACCTCCCATCCCTTAAATTATTTTTGTTCGACTAGTAACCAAGGCATCTATTTGAGGTTAGTGGATAAATCAATAAGCATGCTGGAAGCCACATTTACCAAATAGGCCTATTTACCGCTATACCACTTTCTGCCTGCAAAACTGGTTAAGTCAAAACCACCCAGGAGAGCCTCGGACACTTCAGATTCAGCCATGAGAAGATCCACTTTGGAGCTGGTGTTTCTTTTGTGTTTGTTGTTTTCTCTGTTTTTAATCACAACTTTCTCACAGTAGTGTGAATTTCACCTAACTAACTTAACCTTCTGGAGTCTCTGTTTCCCAATCAAAAAAAATAGTAACAATCCTCTAAATTTTTCAGTGTTGCTATAAGGATTCATAATGCCAAAAATAGTGCATCACACTTAGTAAATATTTCACAAATGTGGATCCCTTCTCCCTGACCCCTATTCATCTATTCATTCTCCCCTCTCCCCTCTCATTTATAGTTCTTTTCTCTCTTCTTCTCCTAATAAATGAGGTGTCATTTTGTCTCTGCTAGTTTTGAGTCTGTATTTTCAGCCAAATTTACAAGGTAGAAGGAGATAGCTGTGACATTATATGTGTAAACAGTTCAGCAAAATGTTGCTATCATATAGTAGTTGCTCAGTAAATACTGGTTCTGTTCTGTGTCATCACAAAGAAAGAACAGGATGCATTCAAGATGTGGTTGATTTTGGTTGTTGCTGCTGTGATTGTTATGTTTATTGTGATTGTTATGTTGTTGCATGTGGGGGATTTTTTGATAATTTTGTTTTGTTTATGTTTTCACCTAAGCAAGGTGTCATTTTGTGTCATTCTCTTTTCAGGAACTTTACTCTGGAATTTAGTGTATATTTTACCGTGATATTTGATAAATTACTTATGAGTGCTTTTTATTTTTTACCATGGTTGCTATTATCATTGAAAGTAATAATTTAAGTAAATTTATTACATTTATTATTGCAGAATATGTTCCAGGCACTATGCTAAGAAGATTGCATATAATACTGTGTTTAATCCCTCAAAAATTTTATGAAAACAGAAACTGAGGCATAGAGAGGTTAAATATTTTGTCTAAAATAACTTAGTTAATGAGTGGCACGACCAGAATTGCAATCCAGGCCTATAATCCTCAACCAACCTTTTAAACAACTATGTGGCATCTACATTTTAGCAATTGCAATAAAGGGTATTGTCACTTAACTTGTTTGCCTCCTTGAACTACCAACTTCCTTGATTCATTTTATGTAAATATCAAAAGGAAGGTAGCTACAACATAAATCTTATCATGTCTTTTCTTTTTTTTATTCCCTAAAGTCCATCTTTGGCCCCTCATTGTTTCAGCATAAGGTGCAATCTCCAAATCAATACTGGATCTCTTTATGAATTGTTGTCTATTTATCATCTACATGTGCCAAATTAAACTATTTGCACTTTCTTCCCAAACAATCATGATTCCTCAAGTGGGCTAACATTTGTACGTGTTGTTCCTTCTGTCAGGATTTCTTTTCCATCTCTCATTCCCTAAAACCTACTCACCTTTCAAGACTAAGCCCATCTATCACCCACTCAAGGAAGTTTTCTTGGATTCATCCAGACTGAGTGAGATGTCCCATAACTGGCTGCTCTCAGAATACCTGTGGCAAATTTCCATTATGGCATGAATTCTGCTGTATTGTAACACTTGGTACATTTGTTTGTTTTATATAACAGGATATGATCTGCTTGAAGTAAGGATTGTGTTCTATTCTCTTAGCACAATGCCTGTTACAGAGCTGGTGTTTACAAAACAATCAGTTGATTAGAATTGAATGAAATTAAATGTCTACTGGAAAACTACAATGCCACATCAGAACTGTCAATCAAGTTACTGACTCCACATAGACTGCTTAGGGACTTGTCATTCTCTGGAGTTTCTCTGTAAGATGGGAGCCATTCTCATGCTGGGATGATCCAGCCATTCTCTGCCTCTATCAGTGGCTAGGAGTTTGATGTTCTTGACTCAGGGGTTTCAGGAATAATGAAAAAAAAATTGTATCAAGGTGCAAGATATTCAGGTACGATTAGCCACGACTTTGATACATCAAGGCCAGAGGCACCAAAAAGATCCTTATAGCATCTGAATTAGTCATAGAGAACCTTGGAACTACTGAGTAAAAGGAACAGTATCAGAGAAGATGCAGAGACTTAACTTTTTGGTGTATTCTTCAAATTTGACTGTGTTCCCAGTCTGACTCCACTCATTGTCTATACATCGAGAATGTAACCCTAAAAACAGTTACCAACTGTTAAGATTGTTGGATGTGCTACATGTAGTTAAGTTAGTTTTCATTCTTATCAAGCAAAGGCATCTTGAGGTTGTATTCACTAAAGTCCCCACTTTAATTTCTATCCTTTCAGATGAAATAAAACGCAATTGTCAGTTGATATGGGTGTTGGAAGTAATTATGTACAAGTCTACAACAGCGGAAGAATACCAGATTTTCCCCTGCCTAATAATCCTCATTATTCTGTTCTGGATCCTGTCCAAGACTCTTAGGATAATTTTGAGAAGGAGAGTCCAAAGTGGACATCACATTTCTTTTTAATAGGAAGATGATTTCTCTAACCTGTTTACTCTCTTCTCTGTTGCTAGGACTTTAATCTGTTTGCAAGGGATGGTGAAGGTAATATTTATAACACCCCACTTTCTGAGTTTCTACATTCAGTTTTTCCATTACAGGATAGCAAGCACACTGTACTTTATGCAACTGCCAGTGGAGCCGTGTTTAACTCACCATATCGGTTTGCATTAATTAATACAAGAGTCAGAAGGATTGGAAAGTTGGCAGCACAGCATTTCTGAAGCCTGAAATTCCTTAGTCAGTAAATGCATATCTCATATTGGTATATTAGGTTATCAAAGAAGTTTTAACAACCTAGGGACTGAGAGTAAGCAGAATCTACACCTTGCAAGATTTATACTTGCATGCTAATGTATTTGCAGAAGAATTTTGTTCAAAAGTTGCTATAGATGATGGTCTCTAGACAGGCTATTATTATTATTATTTTCTTGAAACCAAGGTAGATGATTTGTTTAGTTTTGACATAAGTTGGATTATTTGGATTCCACAATCCTACATTTCTTATGCAGTACTGCATCTTCTTAAAACAAACTCAGTAAAGACAGATTTAATACGGATTTGCACCTAGCAGTCTGTCAGCATTCTTGAATATTTTATTATCAGAACTAACAATAATAATTTTCCAAGTCCCAACTTTATGCTCGTAGCTGAGCTGAAATCACATTTGAGAATGATCCATACCTTTTTAGGTCAACATCTAAATGAGAAGAAAGAGAAAAAGCAAAGGCATGGGGCTTTAGACCATGAAATTTGCCAGCCAGTGACTATACATCCTTACATCTCTTATGGCGTGGTAGACACATGCTTGTTGTAATTAGTTTTAGGAAAAGGTTTATTGGACACTGAGGTTTTGACCATGCATAGTTTCAAAATATTTATAATCAGTGCTCCTAGAGAGAGTATCTCCCTATTGAAATTAGATATTACAGTTTAAAATAATGTTTAAAAATAGAATGGGCTAAGGTGAATTTGGGAAAAAAATATAATTATTTGGTTTCAGTTTCAGTTGGATTTCATGCATAAATATTCTGACCGTTATAACTAAGTCCAAATCAAAGACAGAGGCTCTTGTTTCATAACCTGTTCAAAGACCTGTTCTCTGCTTGTGGTTGCCAATCTCAATCTTCAATAAAACACACTGGCACTGGAGGGTGATTCCAAGAAGGCCAGATATTTTAGCCTTTGAGAAAACTGAAAAGACACAGACAAGATAGCAAACCCCATGGAAAAGATAAAATGTAGAAAAACAGCATTATTTTTTAGCTAACTGACACATCTCTTTTTCCCATCACTTTGGCTGCAGATTGATTGCTTGATCACCTCTTCATTTTTCACGTTTAGAACAGAATTATAATGTACAATTTGCTGTTTTAGAGTTGATCAAAATTTGTTTTTGTTAGCGATGACAAAAAGATAAGTTCCTTTCAGAGCTGTAACTCTACTGTTGATGAGATGTACACTTTAGAAATGTTATCAAATCTGGAAAACCTGTATCAAAAAGAGAACTTCTGTATTGATCAAACATTTACTAGAACTGAATTTTTCACATGCTATTTTACATGTCTGATGAATGGAAGAATTTTCTGGAGCTTCTGCCTCTGGACATTTCCAACCTTGTGTCTCCTCCACTAGCCATGTACTTCTGGCTATGATCACAACTATGCCTCAGGCCATGAACTTTAGAGTCCTAATATAGGATGAACTGGCACAGTGCATAGTGTGAATGTTCTTAGGAGTCATACCTACACCAGGATGACTAGCTCACTATACAAACATGAGCCACATAAATATACCCGGTTAAATTTAAATTAAATATCTTTCCAACTGAGAATCCCTTTACTTGAATCAAGATTAAAAAAAAATCCCAAGGCCACTCTGATAACAGATTGGAATAGAAAGAGACAGTATTCTTAACCGACTTCAGCTAAAATACCATATTTTGAAGAGTTTGCAAATGAACACAACCAACTCATTGCTAGTGTCCTTCCAAAATCTTAGAAGGAGATCATTTAAGTGAGAACCCTGAAATTTATGCTTCATTAATTTCATGGTACATCTATTTCTCCTGCTGTGTTTTATTCGGGAATTAAACAGTAGGGTTAAAAGAGAGAGAGAGAGAGAGAAATAAAGATGAGATATCATAATTGATGAAGAATGGGAGAATTAACAGAGAATAAATATCAAGACTTCAGATAGAGTACAAAGAGCTCTTAGCTAGGAATAATAATCAACTATAACAATAAGAACAACTAAAAGTTTTCTTGCATTTATCAAGTGCCAATGTGTTTTCTATCCCAGAGAAAAGGTTCTATAATTGTTAGCGATAATTATAATTAGAACATGTTAAGAACTCTTAGGTTAGTCTGTCATCTTACAGGCATCAAACCCCTGATTCATAACTGAGAGTACTTTTCACCCTACTGAATCTCAACTCTTGGGGTGAACACCACCACATCCCCATTGTTACTCATAATGAGACTTGAGACTTGATTCTTAAAGGCCATGCAACTCACGACCAGGCCACCTTGCGCATCACATCTTGTACAGTGATTACAGACAATAGCAATGTGTGTGGAAAGTTTTCCAAGGGACCAAGTGTATATTTATGTAACCAAGCAAGATTTAGGTTCAAATTTAGGTAGGGTTTACTTAATATCTACTATGTGCTAGGCTTTGTGATAAGTTTTTTCACAAATATTACCTTTACACTCCTCAAACAACAAATAAATCTCCATTCACCTGTATTAAGTTTGTGGATACCTAACATTAAAACCAAACAGAGTAAACATTTCAGGCAAGTGGAATATTTTGCAGTTCTTCAGTAATTCCCATCCATCACTATAAATTTAAAATCAGAAAGCTTTGAAAAGCTAGAAAGTCGTATATAGAATTTCCTTTTGGTCTGTCTTATAATTTAGTTCGGGGTTGGCAAACTTTCTGTAAAAGACTAAATCATAAACATTTTCAGCTTTGCAACGCAGATGATTTCTGTTGCAATTACATTACTCAACTCAGAAATGAGTAAAGAAAAAGGCCCAGCCATGTTCCACTAAAACATTGTTTACAAAAACAGGCAAAGGACAGACAGGATTTGGCTGATGGGCTGTAAGTTTGCTGATCCCTGTGTAGGTTATTGGATCTGAAATTTTAAACATGACTTTTAAGAATAGCAGACAATGAGTATATTTTATGGGTAATTTAATTAGCTTTTCAAGGGAAATTTTTACTGTTATGGATATTTGCCTAGGTCATGACCTAAGATCCTAATGTTAGCGTAGGTCACAACTCCAATGTCTGTGGATTATTTAGAATCCTTTAAAGACAGTTAGGTTTTCCAAAAATGTTGTTTGAAGTAAATTGACCCTTGGGAGAGATGAAGTAGTATAAAAAAACACCAAGCTACCTAATGATTACATTCATAGAGCAAAGGTTTTGGGATGAGCAAACTAGCGGAACCACTAGTCTAAGCAAGCTGCCTTTCTTACAGATAGAGCAAACTACATGTACTCAGGCTTCTTCCTTACATGGGAAATTGCCATGCTTAAAAAGTTTTATTGTTTCAACTAAGAAACATGGTTTAGGATAAAGAAGCTCTGGGTGTTTTGGTTTTCTTTCTTTTGTTTTGTTTTTTCAAGGAAGGACTTGCTGTGAGCTAACATCTGCTGCCAATCTTCCTCTTTTTTTTTTCCCTTCTCTCCAAAGCCCCAGTGCATGGTTGTATATCCTAGTTGTAAATTCTTCTAGTTCTTCTATGTGAGCTACCACCACAACATGGCAACTGACAGACGGGTGGCGTGGTTCCATGACCTGGAAGTCAACCCTGGCTGCCGAAGTGGTGAGAGCTTGGAACATTATCCACAGACTATCAGGGCTGGCCCCAAGCTCTGGTATTTTGTTTGTTAATCCTTTGCAGAAATTCAACTGGGTAAAGCCTGTCTCCCTGTCTACTGCTTTGTTTCTCTGTTTTCTGTTTGTTTTGTTTTGCTTGTCACTCAGTAATGGGATTCGAGTGAGGATATGTGTGGTATCTGATCGACGTAATAAACAGCGAGGTAAAGTTTGTGACTTTTTCTATTGCTGTATGTAAAATTTATGCAAAGTACACATCCTCCTAAAGTCTATAATTGTTAAAGAGGAAAAAAGCCAATGTGTATAGAAACTTAAATATTCTGTAAAACAAAATAAAATGAAATTTGGACCAAAAAGTCTTACTTTAAGTAATGCAGAAAAAAAGTGTTCTCCATTGTTGATTTCTATGCCCAGAACGGTTAGCACAGGATTAAAACAATGATAATAATCCCAGTAATGATTATGCTATTCACGCTTCTGCTAATATGGTTTTTACATCGCAGATGCTTGCTTGAGAGATGACTACCCCTCAAATGCTTAATAGCAGAGAAAGGCAGAACCCAAAGCCCTGTTAGCTCTATCAGTGATACTTTCACAGTTAAAAACTGTTTACTAGCAGTTGGATACATATGAAATCGCAGCCTTTCTCATTTTAACAAGAAATAAATCATTTCCATTCAAGCATATTTTCGATGATTTCTTAGAAAAGTAATGCCGGGGTGAAGAATTGCTCCTGAGACTATTAGCATTCACACAGGTATTAGCCAAGACTGCAGATGCTGAAGTGTCTTACACCCCTCTCACCTTTGAGGAAAACAGTTTAAAATATCTGTATTGAGCAATTTACCTGGAAAATGATTAAAGCATGCTTTTCACAAATATAATAGAGTGCTAGATTTGAGGGAAAGGCTTCCAAATGCTATTTCTCTTGAACTAAAATTTTGGATTAGTTCAACATTCTAGATATAATTTCTGTATTCGTAGAGACACACGCATAATTTATGGTGTAACGTCTTGCTGGGCAAATACATATAGCCACTTTATGTTGTCTCTGTTAGAATAAAAATGTAAAGGTAGGCAATGGTATCTCAAGTTAGTTGAAATTGCAAATTCTGGTGAAAGAAATCGGTGCCTGACTTCTTGTTTGGGTATTAAAATTTGTGAGAGGATCCCCAGAAAGCCTGTTCTCGCACTTCATACCATATTCCCACTATGTGGGATTTTTATTGATTTTTAGGGTTTTTCTTGTCATTGTACTTTTTTTTTTAATTTATCTTATTGGAGTCATATTGGCTTACAACATTGTATAAATATCACGTGTGTATCACTGTATTTCAATTCCTGTATAGACTGCATCATGTTCACCAACAGTCCAGCTTTATCTGTCACCATACATATGTGCACCTTTAAAAATGTCACATCCCAAGTGCAGCATTAGGCAGAGAGTGGCTTCCAGAAATGACATTTCAAAAGAGCCAGTATGTTAGCATTTGGTTCTGATTTTTTTTTTTTCTTTTTAAAGGAGGGCATCCAAAACATAACATTCCACAAAATATAATTGCAAAGCAGAAGATAGGGTAAAAACTTAATAGGGAAATCACCTCCCTTCTGCCAAAAGGAAGTTCTCCTTTCCCGGATACTCAGATAAGTGGACGCTGATGCCAGGCCAATTCCGTACTCAGCGCATGAGAAAGGGAAGAATGGCATATGCAGAAAAATGCCCCTAATGTTTACATGTTACATGACCACTGAAAAACAGAACTTAAAACTTCACTCTGCCTCATTACATTTCACTAGGTGTTATTGTGAAATATAAAAGGTATGATCCATATTAGAATATTTTGCACATAATATCTGTCTAATGTTACAGAGATTGGAAAATCTTTATGGCTCTCCATGCTCACCTGAAATTGCCAATAAGCATGCCTCAAATCTTCCATAGGTTAACACTTTGAAACAGAATGACCTCAGGCCATTGAGAATTTGGAGGGGAAAATTTATATATTATGTTCTCTCCCCTGACAGAAAAGTTATAATGCCAACAATCATAAAACTCCCAGAACCACTGCACCATCACCAGTGAACCATCACAAATAAAATCTAATTCATTTGAGCAGATGTAGGACACATGATGTAACATTACCTATTGTGAAACATCAAAATTTCCCCCAACTCTTTTCAACCAGGTGTAGGAATCAAGGCAGTATATTTCCAGGAAGCATTATCTTTTAATTTTTCATTAACTAATTTAATTCAAGCTTCTCAGCCAGAACAACTAAATTAATAATAATAAAGGCCTTCAGGCTAAATATATGGAAGATCACAAGGAGTCAACATTCCTATCAAGTTACAGGCACCAACATCAGCCACTTAGTACATGGCAGGGCTAAAAATGTTAATAGAATGATAAATATTTAAATTTAATATTTAAATTTAGCTTGTTGATGAAACTGCTGAAAACCTAAAGCAAATAAAACTTCTCTTATTGGAAATAGTAAGAAAAATATGAGACAATAGGAGAAAGATGCTAAAAGAAGTCTTATAGCAACGCTTAAACTTCAGAATTTTATAGGTTTTGTAGTACATTTAGGATGAATAAATTTAAAGTGTGTAGGGAAGAGGGGCCAAGGATAGACTGGAGCAATAGAAAGGAATACAAACAAAGATGCTACAAAGAATATTTGTGAAGATTTTGCAGAGAATGCATTGCAACATAATGCCCCATAGATACATTTGCAAGTGTAAAAGTCGAACTAACTAAAAGAAAAAATACTAATGGCTAACATTAAGTAGCAGGTCATACTGAATTCCCATTAACTGCTGCAATTAATGTTTTCTAACCATTTCCAAGTCTGCAGGGCTTTAGGTCTGTCTTTATTGTATTAACCTCCAAAACACAAAGTAAAACAATAACGACAATAATAACAGAAGATGAAAAGTCAACTTAAGATGATTTTTTTAGAATAATGGCATTTTTGTGTGTGTTCTCAAAAGTGGTGCCTTCAATTCAGATTGTACTTATTACCACTATAAACAATTATTATTTCAGTGATCCTACCATGCATGGAGTGGGGCTATAAGAAAGAGCTATAATACTAACTTATTGTTAAAGTCTTTTGTTATTTGTCTAGTCTTATTATGTTGTTATTATGTGTTATTACATGTTAAAGAAAGCAAATGATTCCTTAATAAATGAAACTTACAAGTAACAAGGTCTTGTTTTTGGTTTTGCTTTTATTCTAAATCTGTAAGTAATAAGCAAGGTTGACTAGAGTTTTAATTTCTCTCCTTTCACCTACTGGAGAAAGTGTTTAAGCAGAAACAGAGAGAAAGCAAAGAAATCAATTGAAACAGAATATCTTGATAATCATGAGGAAAAATGACCATATTGATCAATCCAGGTTTTTTTTAGAAAACTCTCTTTAATCAAGCCAAAATTATACTTTTGAATTATTTTATGAAATGTCTTTTAAAATATTTTAATTCATTTCTAAATTGAGAATTTTATAGCACAGCTACTCATATTACATTTCTAATGAAAATCCCAGGATGCTGTTTGTATAACCATGACCTAAATTTCGGTATACTCTTTAAATTTTTAATGAAGAACATACTTTTAGTGTCTGTCAGAATAGTTTCTGATTTCATTTAATATCAACTCAGAACATCTTGTAAAACAACAGGCACCATTCAAGAGTTTATTATTTGTAAAGCTGAAATTCAAACTAAATAGTATAGATTCAGAGTGATGTGTGAATGGAACAAGGAAGAGTAAGGAGCTTGTTGACTCTAACTCCTGACTCTGATGTATTTGAAATGGAGGAAAATAAACATATTCCACTTCAGTGGGCTTCAGGGTTAGCTGTGTATCTACCAGGACAAACACATTTTCATTTTTGTTTAGGAGGTACATACTGATCACTGGCCTGGGAATATACTGAGTAATGATACAGAATAAAGGGGAGATTGCTGATTACAATCCAGGATTCCATGGGTGTCTTAGTCTCTTCATACTGCTATAAAAAAAATAACATAACCTGGGTGCCTTATAAACAACAAATGTTTATTTCTCACAATTCTGGAGACTGGAAAGCCCAAGATCAAGGGGCTGGCAGATTCGGTATCCGCCCATAGATGGTGCCTTCTCTGTGTCCTCACACATGGAAGGGCAAGGGATGCTTTGGGGCTCTTTGATAAGGGTATCAATCCTATTTATGAGGGCTCTGCTCTAATGAACTAACCACCTCCCAAAGGCCCCACCTCCTAATACTGCCACACTGGGCAAAGGTTTCAACAGAGGAATTTTAAGGGGACACAAATATTCAATCCATAGCAATGGGCACACTGGAACTGTTTAAGTAGGAGAGGTGGGGTGGGATTTGAGTCTTTGAGGAGACATGTAAGCAATTATAGAAATTATAGAGTTATGAGATCAGAGATAATACTTGGAGAAAGCTTATATTTACGGCAGTGATTGAGTTAAACAAAAATGTGAGAAATGGTGAGTTTAATCCCAGCAATATCTTGGCAACATTGAGCTTGAGAGCCGAGAGCTATGATACCAACACCCTCCTGCTTTAGTTGAGGGGCAGTTTGGCAGAAGACCTGCATCTGGCCTTATATGGTATTCTAGCCACATTCAGAGAGGAAAAGAAAGATAATTAGACACAAGAAATTCAGTAAACAATAGCCAAAAGAAAGAAATAAGCATGATAATTAGTAGATTCATTACCTAATGTGGCTAAACCTTTACTTTTCTTTCTTCATGAAATAACGTATATAGCCTGTAAATAACACTGTTTCTCCAAATACTTATTTTTACATGCTTAAGGATTTTGGAGTCAACACATATCACATCTGGCTATGCTGCTCTGACTCATTTTTGTGTTGAACCTGAAAGTGGACAATCCTGAGTGGAGTGCACAGCAAAAGAATGTATATAGGCTGGGCCAGTACCCGGAATCATTAACTCTTCCACTAAGCACTTATAAGTTATTTGTTTGCATGAAGCTCAAAGCATCTTCTGCAGTTTGTTACGTCAAACAGAGCAGCCTGAGAATTAGAGCAGACAACCCTATGGTTTCATTCTCTTTTTAAGAAATAGCTCTTGATTAACTAGTGGACCCTGATGGAAATGGGACATCTGACCGTGGGAACCAGGCTGCCATCAATGGCTGTTAGTTCTTCCACTGACCCATTAGTTGAGTGTAATCAACAAGATTCCATCTTCAAGTGAGAGTATATTTGAGGAATGGACCCAAGCAAGTATCAAAGTCAAGTTGTATGTATATATCACGATCAGAGACCTCGTACTGTCATCTGGCCTACTCCTGCCAAAGTGTGACTTTCCCTCAATCCACCTTCATGATCTCATGGAGAGTTCCTTATCACCATTCAAATAAAGATTAGAAAAATGGTACAAGTCTTGGTAATAAATGGCACCACATGCAGTGCAAACAATAGCTTACCATTTGGCTAATGCATTATAGTCACATTCAGAGATATCCTAGAAAGAAAATAGAAATGTTAAAACCTCTCTTTAACTGAACATCAAGGAGTACATCTTGTTCTATTTTACATCACCAGGTAGAAAATGGGCATGTTAGAATCTATAGCAATTTGTCTGGGGATGTTCACTTTTATAAAAATCGTCAAGGGTTTTGTAGGAACCAGAATAAATTATTAGGGGGCAACCCCAGTGGCGCAGCAGTTAAGTTCACACGTTCCACTTTGGTGATCCAGGGTTTGCCAGTTCAGATCCCAGGTGTGGACCTATGCACTGCTTGTCAAGCCATACTGTGGCAGGTGTCCCACATATAAAGTAGAGGAAGATGGGCATGGATGTTAGCTCAGGGCCACTATTCTTCAGCATAAAAAGGATTGAAGGCAGATGTTAGCTCAGAGCTAATCTTCCTTAAAAAAAAAAGAATAAAGTATTGGTATTAAGGAGTTTGGGGAAAGATTTTATAGAAGGTCCTTCAGAATAGGCACAGGATGTGAAAATATGTATAGTTTGTAAATGCTCGCCATTAGCTCTAACCACTACAGATGTTCTTGCTTATCAAATGCAGCAGGTTAAACTGCTCTGACGATGTGAGTCAGCAAACCGAAGGTTTTCTCAATGGAATTAATAGCAAAAAAGACCATGATGGGGGGAGAGGCACGTGGGCTATGGGTGGGTTCAACAATAATCCTTTCCTTAACAAGGCTGCACTGACTATCCCGCTGCTGAAGTACAAAATTGTTGCTAAGTGTCATCGCTAGCAAACCATTTCACTTTCCAAGATGATTCCAAGGCTGTCTAATGGAGATGAGAGCAGTCCCCACTGAATACGGTATGCGAGCAGTGCCTGGCACATGGCATAAATATTACCTACTATGATCATCCTGACTAGAGATGCATATGCATTATATCAGACCTCCTCAGACATGGAAGAGTAGTAATTTACCCCTGATGGAAGAGATACTTAAGTTCATTCTGCTTAGCATGCATCAGTGAGCACCACCATCCATGGACTTAGAAAAAAACTTCACATTATTAGAGTGAAATAGGGTCTAGGCTATAAATCACGGATGAGTACATTACTGAACCCACTTAGTACTTCCTGCTACCTCCATATTGAATGAGAAAAGCTAATGGATGACCTAAGCATGCATTCAGGCAGGACTTCAAAAGTCACATATGCCATGAGAATACAGATTTTGATTGTAAAGTACATTCAAGAACACCTCAACAACTGAAATGATAGCTGGAGCAAAAGGGAATGTGAAATGGATAGTAGAGTAGGGACACTTTAATGTTAGCGTTGGATTATTGACTCGTGTAGAATGAGGAATGTAGCCTCCAACTAATTTCCATTTTTAATTCCTTTCTTACCCAACATAAACTGTGAAAGATGTTGGTGGTGTTTGTTAACTTTTAAGATTTTGGTTAAAGGTTGCCACATATAGAGGAAGAGTTCCTGGACATGGGTGCAGATATTGATGGGAACCTTGTGTGTCCCTCTTTTGGGAGAAGGTAAGTCTAGGTCCCATTACCCCAGAGTTAGTTGGGCCAGAGCATATTTTTGGAAATATAAAAGGAAGGATGATGTATGTGAATACTTAGACCTCAAAAGAGTGAAGTGCAGCATTCATTTGTATTTGATTTTGTCTTACTAGAACCTCGACTACATTTCTATTTTTAAGAATTCCAAATTATGTGAATTTGGAGAAAGAGAAGGCCCTGCCTTCTACTCTAAAAGCTAAAAGGGGCCAGAACTTTCTCTCCTCAGCTACTGTGTCTGGTGCGCTGGACTGTGGCCTTCTCTCACTCAGCCAGAGGCTCCCAACTGGCTTTGGATCTACTGTCAGTGAGAGAAAGTCTTAGAATATTTCACAGAGATGATTTGCAGCAGGGAGTCAGTGTGCCCTGAATGATGGATCGCTTAACGGCACACACGCAATGACAGAATCCCCTTTAGACTGTTCCTGTGGCATAAAGATGGGTACAATTTTGCCTGCCTTGCCTTGGTTTCTTCCCATTTCTGACCCTGGTTCTCCAGGCTTCTCTGTTGATTCTTTGAGTTACTTAATATCATTGTCAAAGTTTGCTTTCTGCTTAAGTTAAACAAAACTGACTTTGCTTGTTACTAATCCTTATTAATAAAGATATGACATGGAATATAATCTATCAAGAGTCTGGCACCTTGACACCTGTGAGCACATCACTTACACTATAAATGATAGTTCTTATTCCATTTTTTTAAATTTCCTATTGATGCTATGGAAATAGTATATTTCTCTGTTAATAACAACACATTCAGTTAAGGTAACACAGCTACTTTAACAAAAAAAAAAGCACAAAAAATAGATAATGGCTGATATATGATATCGTATTTGTAACTCATGTATAACCCAAAAAGGGGGTTTTTGATCTACAGTTCTTCCCTAATCAGTGACTGAGGGACACTGAATTGTTCCATGTCGTGGTTCTGCTAACTTCAACACATAGTTTTAATGGCACTGAACTTGTCTACCTAAGCTGCTGGAATAAGGAAGAACATGGGAATTTTCCATGGACCAGACCTGGAAGTAATGCATGTCACTTCTCCTAACATCCCATTTGCTGGACCTCAGTGACATAATCACACCATAATTCAGGGGAAGCTGGTAAATGCTATCTATCTGTTTGCCTAAAAGGAAGAAAAATGCATTTGGCAAAGAGCTGACACGTCTCTGTTGAAAATAATAATCATCCTTTTTATACCTTCTAGGAATCAGTAATATACTAAGCACTTTATTTACATAATCTAATATTAAACCATCACAACAACAAGAAGTTGACATTATTTTGTCCACTTTGTACACAATGCAATTCAGTTTTGAAAATCTAATTTGTCTAAGATTGTGTAGCTTTGCATCAAAAGAACCGGAAAATGTTCGTAAATGGTTCTTCCTGAAAAACTGATTCTTGTTACACTATGATACACTATGGTTTTATTTTCATCAAAACTTTTACATTTATTACATCAAACAGATTTTTAAAAAATGGTTGAATCAACATTATTGCTGAACCAATAGTCACATAGACAAAAACTCAAGTAATATGTTTCTTACTAAGCTTTATAGAAAACAATGATTTGGACCAGAAATACATAAACTGTCAGAATGTTTTCATGGATATACACTTCCTATGTTATGTTATTTTCAATCTTTGAGTTATTCCATAGTAGAAATCACTCAACACATGCCCCTTAATAATTTTAAATTTAGTTTGGGGGCTAAAGAATGATTGTTGAATATTTCATATTTCATGTATGACAAATTGAGAAAAGAGCATCAGGAAAATCCTGATAATTGAAGTCATGACATTTCATAAGGTAAAAGTATAGATATAAAGATATAATATATACTCTTTTCTAATCTCTCCAAAAGACTATTAGAAAGCATGACACCATTTGCTTGTGAAAACTCCTTTTCTTAAGAAATTATGTAATGGTGTGATCAAGTCAATTTCTCATAGCAAATAAGGTTATTTTTATCCTTTATTGGACAATTGTAACTTTTAATTTTCCTGCTGTTTTGACAAGGAAAGTTGAGCACATCTTTCACATCCATGAGTGAAAAATATGGTAAAATGAACAAGGAGCCCAGAATTTGATTCTTTTTCATAAAATGAAAATTGCTCATTTTGTGAAAGAAAAGAAAGTCTGCAGGGGTGCAGCCCAGTAAGGACACCTTAAACGGGTTTTTATTCAGAAACAGGGGCTGTTGAAAGAACACATTTTCTGAATGGCAATTGAAACTTACATGGAATAAATATAAACTTCTTTCTCTGAAAGGAATATCTGATAAAGGAATAAGTCTTATTATCTTTGAAGCAGAAAGTATAATATAATCCCAAAGTCTTCAATTTTAAATAATAGATTTTCAGCAGACTTCTTCAAACAATAGGTCAGAAAGTAATATAGTCCTCTTAAATAAAGATTTTATAAAAATCTTTTTATGAAAAGAGAATATTTTTTGAGAAGCAAAGTTTTCCACTCAGTTTCTTTCTATTCTAGTTTACCTTGCAAATTCTGAGATCTTGCAAGTTGGAAGGAATTCATATGCAAATATCATCGATCTTTGCAGCCAGACCTTAAAAAATGTGAATTATAAGGTATTCTTTTTCATCCATCTCTTTCTTTCGGTATGTAATTAATAGAGAAAATTGTAGATTTTAATTTTATTTACTATCTTCAAATCACTGTCATGCTTCTACAAGTTTATTTGCAGTAGGGCTATCCATGGTCTTCAAAGAAGGAAATAGAGGCAGAAAAGAGAAACTAAACCGGTAGGATCTAACAATCCACATTTTTTTATTACAATTATTTTCTGCTATGAAATAGGTCAGTTATTTTTCTTCTAGAACCAAAATTCTCCCTCATTAAGTGGAATTTTCTGGTTAATTTGAAGATATTTGTGTGGTAAGTCTTTCATCTACTTTTTTCTTTTGCTTTAGAGAAGGATGACACACCAGAGATAGTGTTAGATGCTGTTTCCCTAACCTGAGGCTACTATCAACACACACACACACACATACAAGTGAGCACACACACGGCGTGCACACACACACAACCCATCTCAAATACAGGAGGAAATGACATTTCTCCAACTGTGATCTATGAAAAGGGCTGGTTCCCTCATCTGTAAATAATCTTGTTACTACTTTGATTTGCTTTCTGACTATGGATAAAAATGGAAATTGTGTCTTTATATCTGTAACTGTAGCCTGGAAAAAAAAGGTGGGGCAAGTACCTCAGCATTTTGGTGATTGCACTGTGAGTTCCAACTATCTGTAATAGCTTCAGTTCTTTCTAAGGTAACTATGGAACTTGAAAATGTAACTATTCAAATAGATACAAATTGCAGAGGTGGAGAATGAGTTTTCACAACTCTCTGCTTTATATGGGGGATGAGGCAACTGCTTGAACAATGTCAGCTTTGTACTGTCCAATTTAAAAGCAAGAGGTATTACTCAAGACTTTGTTTAAAGCATGAACCTTGTGATGAAAAATATTCACTGCATGAAGGCCACTTTGCATCTGGCACACTTTCTGTGGCCTTTATCTGACTAGATATTGACAGAATATTTGAATGAGAAATGATATCTAGGACTTCATTAGTCAGTAACAAACGAGCTTTTGCAAAATGCCAATATATCATTAACACCTTAACAAAAATTAGTTTATTGAATTTATCAAGTCACCCACTAATTTCCACTTACAAAAATCCCCAAAGTTCAATAATTAGGTCGTTCCTGCTTCTTAGAAAATATAATGCTCAAGGTCAAGAGGCTCCTGGTAGGTTAGTGGATGGTGTTCACTCTACGCCTGCAGAGTCAGCTCCAAAGCGTCCGGCTGCAGTGGTTCCACTACACACAGGACGATGGCTCGTCCTCGGTCTCCACAGTCCCAGAGAAATGAGTCCCAGGAGCCTGTGCAAAGAGAAACGGCCAGTGTGGTATCTGTACTCTAGAGCTCACCAAGCAGAAGTTCAAGATTTGTTTTATATAAAAATTTTAAGCTCCTTGTGCAGCACCATGTTCGTGACGCCTCAAGTGATAAACTCCCCATGCAGCCTCCTCCAGCAAGAGGCAGACCTGGCAGGGTATTTGGTCATACTTACCCTGATCATTTTGCACCTTGTAGTCCCTTTGGCTCTAATGTATCAGTGGCAGAAAGGGGGAAAGTTAGCTCCATCACTATCAAGATAAGCTTATGAGCTCACACTGAGCAGAGTATGATCTAACATTTCTTATATACTAGTGAGAGAAGTTCTTTGGTTTTATGCATGCAGTTAAAAATTCTTGTTATCTTCAGATCTGTCTATCTAGCTCATCATTCAGGATCCATTTATGTAATAATAATAAAAAAAAATCACTCCAGAGGAGGCAGTGGAGATGACATGACAGAGAACTGCTATCAATATTTGTGCAGAAGTCTTTAGATGTCTTTTCATTTCTCTTGGATAAATACCAGGAGTGGAATGGCTGAGTCATAGGGTAGGTGTCTAATCAAATAAACTGTTCAATTTAGGCATTATCCCTTTGAACATTTTCTTATATCATTAAGTAATCTTTTACAGCACAATTATCATTGGCTTTGGGTATTAAATCTTGTGGTTATTCCATAATTTACTAAACTATTCCTCAGGGACTGGATATTTAGCTTATTGCCATATTTTAACCTACTAAAATATATGGGTAAAGGATATTTTCATTCATAAATCTTTATCTCTCTGATTACTTCTTTAAAATATACTACTATAAGTAGAGTTATTGGACTTGTTGGATCAGTAGAGTTATATTTTTAAAGACTTTTTTAGAGCAGCTTTAATTATGCAACAAAATTGAGAGAAAGGTACAGAGAAGTTCCATATATCCTCTGTCCCGTACTTGCAAAACCTCCCCCGTTGTCAACATCAGTCATCAGAATGGTACATTTTTTACCACAGATGATCCCACATTGACACATTATAATCACCCAAAGTCCATAGTTTACCTTAGGAGTTATATTTTTTAAATCTTCCTTATACAGTGTTGAATTGATTTTCTGAAAGCTTGCAAAAATATGTACTTTCAAAAAATGAAAGAAATATCTGAATTGACCTTTTACCAAAAAAATGTTTTGTCTACATTCAATGGGATTTCAAAATTCAAAGGAACCATGGGCGTCCTCTAACCCAGTCCTTTACCTAGTCCTTACATATCCTCTGTCATCCCTAAGAAGTGCTTTTCTGGGCCCTGCTTAGATACGGCAGTGTACGGCTCTTGTCTATCATTGGACTACTACACTAATTATTGAAAAGTGTTTCCTTCCATTGAGCACTGATCTGCCTCATTTTAGCATCTCCCACATTTTAGCAAGTTTCAAATACTTGGAAACCACAGTTCAGCTGAAGTTTTGGGCTAAATCTATATGTACTTCATTCAGAGTAGAAATGAAGACATAGAGATTTCCTCTGCTCCCAAAAATGTTCAGCTCTATCCGGCCTTCACTACTTCTCTGGCTGCATATCAGTCTTTACTTGAGTAGCAAGAATAGTTTCCTAATTAATAGTGAATGTAAAAGAACTAGTTCATTGTTAGCTACATTTCAAACCCTGAACAAATATAGAATGTTATTTTTTATTGTGATCATATATTACTCGTATGTATAGAATATGTATTTATGGTTTCTGTATCTAATTTTGAAAAAAATAAATGAGATAAGTTTAGTTGCTAATTCTTCTCTCTCTCTTTTTCTTTTTTTTTTTTTTGTGCGTTATTTTAACTGGTAATTTGCTCTGAAGCAGTGAAAAAAAAAATAACATTCCTAATGTGATACTTCATTTTATGTGTCAACTTGATTGGGCCATTGGGTGCCCAGATAGTCGGTCAGATATTATTTGGGCTATTTTTGTAAGGGTGTTTTTGGATGAGATTAACATTTAAATTGGTAGTAGAAGGAGGTAAGCAGATTACCCTCCCTAATGTGGGTGGGCCTCATCCAATCCATTGAAAGCCTGAATAGAACAAAAAGGCTGAACCTTCCCAGGGTGAGAGAGACCTTTTTCTGCCTGTCTGTCTTTGAACAAAGACTTTGGCTCCTTCCTGTCTTTGGACTCAAACTGAAACATCAGCTTCTTCCTGGGTCTAAATACTTCTGGTCCTCAGACTGGAACTAAACCATTGGCTCTCCTGAGTCTCCAGCTTCTCCACTCACTTTGCAGATCTTGGGAACTGCCAGACTCCTTAAACTTGTGAGCCAAATCCTGAAAATAAATCTGTTTATTATATCTTGTATCTGGAGAAGTCTGATTAATACACCTAGTCTATAGAATTCGACAGAATGAACTAAGCGCTGTATTCGGAAGTGTGGAAAACACAGACTTCGTTGACAGTGCCCCAGTTTACTTAGAATTAGTCAAGTCAGAAAGCTAGAGATTAAGTTCTTTGCTTCTTAATCAGCAACTGAAATTGGAGGAAGGCTCCAAAATAATTTCACAAAAATTCTAAAAGCAATCTAGCAATCTACCTGAGAAAATAATGTGAATACACCTAAGAAGAGAACTCTAAGTTCTTATTCCCAACCTTAGAAGTCATCCAGTTCTCCTTCTTGTTCATTCTGACTGAGAGCCTTAATACTAGTCGTAAGTCAGAGTAAGTGTAACTAGCTGAAAAGGCCTCTAGGACTGATATGAAATCCATAGTTTGAAGAGTAAGAAAAATCACTAGCTAGTGAGAAAAGGACTCATTTCTCTGCAATTACGTGCCTGAGGAAACCAACTGGAAATCTGAAGGATAAAATAGAGCTTCAGTCAACCTTGGTGTCACCGCCCTCACCCACTTTCTCCAAAGAAAAGTTTAGCTAACTTTACAGAAGGAAAATTGACAATTTCTCCAGGCTGACCTTTATGTTTTAGACAAGTTTCCTCTTGGTGGTGGGGTATTCCTCCAGAGTCTCAAGAGGTTGTTTTCAAGGAGATAATAGTTTATTTTGGAGAGGCACAGAGCTTTACTTTCTAACTTGTGCTGGATTAAATGTATTCAAATACGTTATCTCCTTTGAAATGTGTTTTTTTGAAATGCTTTGCAACCATCCTGCATTCATCTGTCCTCAAGTAGAAATTAAGTACACACTCTTTCTGTGCATTCAGAATATCTGTATATATCCTTTTTGTAAGTTCTTTGTATCATTGTTATTTCAAAGAATATATCGTAGTGGCTTCACTGAGATATGTTAAAAATGATTATTCAGTTATGTTATTTAACTAGATGGTATTTTATTGGAACTTTATAATGGAGTTTTAAATGAATTTCATAGTACTTTAAAATACTTTCCCACATTTGAGATAATCCCTGTTTAAAATAGAAAGCAGAGAACAAAAAAGACCTTATTTCAATGTTCCATTTCTTGCAAATAAATATGGGCTTGCTTTGTGCAGTTCCTAGGAAGTTCTTGGAACTATTCATTCATCATTAATTCAATACATTTCTAAATAATGGCTTCTATGTACAGGGCATTGTGCTCTATCACTAGATTTTATATTATATTATGCCTCTGCCTTAGAATACAGGGCCTATCTGGGTAACATGGTGTTATATATTTTGTCAATTTTGTTGATCAGAAGTCGTTGAATTTTGGTGCTTTCCAGCTTTACTTATCCCAACTCCTTCAACTCCCAAATTTTCAGGAACTCTTTCTAAAATCAATAATTCCTTCACGTGACTGTAGTACTGAAACTAACAAATAAAGTGGTTTTCTGTTATATTCATGTTAAAGTCCAAATTCCTTACCCTGACTAAAATTCACCTGAGGATCTCATCATTTCAGCCTCATCTCCCAAAAATGTGTATTGGGGAATATATATATATATATATATATTTGGGAATATATACCCCTGTTATTTAGTTTTTCCTTGCTTATGTAACTACCCATCCTTTAAATATGAGTTGGATGTTACTTCTTTGTAAAAATTATATTTCGTTTGTTGGACAATAAACTTAGACACTTACTCCTCAAATCATTAAAAGAGGGCTCACTGCATTATTTGTACCTTTTTATTTATTTTTAAATGCTATGTTATTTTGTGTTGTCCATTAAGTTCTTGAATATAGATATTTTTTCTTGGGGATATTTGTAAACTGATCAGAGCTGAGCATATAGTACCATTCAATGAAGGAAGGAAGGAAGGAAAGATGAATGAAGGAATGATGAAACGAGTTAGAGAAACTGAGACCTTGAAAAATTAAGTGATTTACTCAAAGTCAGATAGCAGCCAAAGCAGAATTGGGATCCAAGATTTCACATTCCTTGTGCAGTGCTCATATTTTTGCTTCCTACTACCTAGGTAATGATGGGTCACATTTCCTAGATTTATACAGAGTAGAAAAACCATAATATTCCTACCTTTGGGCCAGTAGCTTAAAAAGAAAGATAAAGATAAGATGGATAGTCAAAAAGGAAACGATTTTTACTCCCAGCAGTAATGTGACTGAGAGCCACACACCTGCTTTCGAGGCGATTCATGTCCACACTGCAGACTCTCTGTAGTGGAGGAGAAGGTGGCCTTATCCAGGAGGAAGAACTCCTGGGGATGGTAGATGCGAATAAAGACCTTTTCCATTGCCTGTCCGAGAAGGCAGTACCACTTTATTGCAGCCTGTGCTGTGAATCAGAGATGGGCCCCACTTCCCTCAGGGTATGGCAGTGTGAGAAGGTGTGACACCAGTTACTAAGGAAAAATACCCCACTAGACTTTTGGTGACCTTTTCTTATCACTGCACAGGCAATTGTATGCCCGTAGTTCCCAAGGCTTCAGCTCAAAACTGAAGTTCGTCTAAGCAGAGAACCAGACAAGAAAAAAGAAAGATTTTCTTCACTTTATCTTTCTCTGGGCTTAACCTTGTAACATTTGGCGAGAAAGGGATGAATTTGAACACAAATAACCAAAACAGGATTAATTTTACAAACTTATCCTAAGAAATCACTGGTCTATGGTTAGGATTTGAGAATATACACCTTTGTTGAATGAAATAATCTTTGTTAGAGAGGAAAATTGTGAAAGATCAGAAGCCGATGAACAAAGGCATGAAAATGTGATACAGAGTAGATACAGTCTGGTTCTAATAATGTTACTCAATATTTAAATTTCAAAGGAATGATCTTTTAGATTTTGATTAAAATTTGATTTGAATTTTACTTTAATTAGCCAAAGCCTCAAAGTTGAGAATTAATGAGGAAATTTCATTCTGGTCTCCATGACATAATCTTTTTTTGGTAAACTCAGTAATTTTATTGAGCAGATCAAGTCACATGATATTTACCCAATTCTGGGGGAAAAAGTCCAACATTAAATCACTTACACACAAGAAATCTATTGAACTTTTTATTTGTCTTGGGGGTATTCCAAAAAATTTAGGAAAAATCTTCTGATGTTATTATAATTACAAATCTTAGAGACAATACCTGTTTGCAGCTAGCAAAAAAATTTCAGTCGATAGATTAAGAAAAAGTTACTTAGCAGTAATTGAACACTTAGTTGCAGGCGTTATTCAAAGAAATTTCACGTATTATCTAAAAGTTGAAACAGCCTACAAAATAGATAGTATTATTATTTTTAGTTTTGGGGCTTAAAAACTGAGACTTAACAGAAGTTTTCTCAGGGCCACAGTCAGGGTGTGGCTTCCTTGTTGTCAGGCAGTGGGATGCCGGAACCTGGGCTCATTTCAAGCCATTATACCATGGTCTCTTTCATCGAATGTGGTCATTGAGGACATTTTAGATGTGCTACACATTTCTATAGAGATTAGCATCTTTGAAACCTTACACCTATATAAATAGCTTTCAGATAATTAAAAATTCTTGAATTAAGCTTTGCTTCCAACAGAAAACTTTGAACAGAGACATTCAAAAACAGAATTGTCTGGGACCGCCCCAGTGGTGTAGTGGTTAAGTTCTGCTTCTGTAGTAGTATGCTCTGCTTTGGCAGCTGTGGGGTTTGTGGGTTCAGATCCCAGGCACAGACATACACACCACTTGTCAGCCATGCTGTGGTGGCATCCCAGATACAAAATAGAAGATTGGTGCAGAAGTTAGCTCAAGGTCAATCTTCCTCATCAAAGTAAATAAATAAATAAAAGCCAGAATTGTCAAATGTTATACCATTCAACTTCATGCCAACCAATATGGAAGGAAGAGCATTCCCATTGATGAAAGCAGTGGGTATATTGTAGGTGGAAATTGTGTAATATTCACCTTTAAATTGTTTTGGGTTTTTTTTTGTAATAAGCTGTAAAGAAAACCCTTCTGCCACTCATCAAATATTTCGCAGAGGGTTTCTATGCACACAGTCCAGTCTTCCTCATGCTTTGTATATGTCTAATAGGGCAAATAAGATGCAGAATAGAGTCAACATTCTCGGAAGGTGAGACCAAGAGTGAGAAGGAGAATTCCGTAGAAGCAGAATACTAGTTTATAAGCTACAAAATGATATAGATTTTCCTCTTCCCTTCTTAAAATAATCTCATGCTAGGTTTCTGGGTCTATGAGGGATTGCAGAGGGAAGGGAAGTGTTAGCCGCAGGCAAGTGGACAACTTTGGGATATCTTGATCTCAGCATCACGTCCATAAGGGTGATGCTGGAGACCATGAGTCTTCTATGGCTCCCTGTATGGAATGGGTACCCAAAAGATTCCACCCTTCTTTTTTTAACACGATGGGGGAAACAAAAATCTAGCTATGTATCTATCCTTTTTTGTTGTTGTTTTTGCTTTTGTTGATGTTGAATGCTGGCCAACGCTCGTAGAGAGAAAGATTTATTTTTCTCAGTGAACACCAAATGTTCAATTCCGTGATCAGGAAAGTGCCTAAGCTGTCATCATTCTATAACATGGATTTGCCAAAATTGTCCAGCATCTCCTACGATTTACTTCAAATCCTTAGGCAAGAAACAATGCTGAAGAGTAAGTCAGCTGCAAATCCCACTACACAGCGTTTCAAGAATCATGTCTTCACTCGCTGAAGCAGTTTGCTTGGGTTATCTGTCAGAGTTTGGACACGGTGTCTGGAGGCACAGGAAAAGGCTTATAACAATTATGTGGGTAATCTTTGTCTTTTCCTATGAATCTTAATTACAGAATTACAGAAATTAGCCCATTAAATTAATTACCTAAAATTAGAATGAATATGTTATGCTTCTAAGTTTTATATATGTAACAACAACAACAGACTATCAAATGAGAAAAAGTCCTCACATATAAAGGAGTCTGTAGAGAAAAGAGTACCAAGCAAAGAGATAAAGGATCTGAAAATGCTGACCCTATGCAACTACGGGTCTGAGGGAAGGAAAACCTTTGACATAGCTACTGTTAGTTGGATATAAATTAAGAGAATTTTCTGGTGTATGATTCAAAGAAAACGCTGGAGAATTGTTTGCCTTCTGGCTGCAGCTGACATTGAAGAAAGGATGGACAAAGATTGATTTCACTGTGGTCAGGAGGTTTGCCCGCCTGGATGTATTACTACATGTAAGATTTACATCTTATTCTTTAAAAAAAAAAAAGAATGAGTGAGGAGATTTTCAAAGAAATCTATTCCAAACACTTCATTAGCATACAAAATGATTTGGTATCATCAAAGTCAAGATGAAAATTATGTAGGCATTAATTTCCATCCACACATGGCTATCAAGTGGGAAAATGAACTTTTATAAAGGTGACACATATATAAGCTTTCAGAGGCAATTGTGTAGGTAAATTTAAATTAACTTCAGTTTTATAATTTCAAATTTATTCATTGTGGTTTCTTCAGTTAAATAATAACTATAATAACAACATATATATTTACCATAAGGATTACAAAGGATTTTAGTAATTTTATTAACTATATTAAAACATGTTTTATGAGTTTTATCTGATAGCCAAATAAATTCTCTCTCTTAAAAAATATGTTCAGCCTAAAGACTGACAAGGTTTATAGCAAGGTCTTAATCACCTAGACTATTAGAGAAGTGTAAATAATTCTGTTAATCAGATATGTGCTTGGATAATTCTTTATATAGAGACAAAGACACGTTGAAACACATACACACAATTTATTTGATTTTTTTTTTTTTTGAGGAAGATTAGCCCTGAGCTAACTACTGCCAATACTCTTCTTTTTGCTGAGGAAGGCTGGCCCTGAACTAACATCCGTGCCCATCTTCCTCTACTTTATATGTGGGACGCCTACCACAGCACAGCGTGCCAAGCTGTGCCATTTCCCCTCCCGGGATCTGAACCAGTGAACCCCAGGTCGCCGAAGCAGAATGTGCACACTTAAATGCTGCACCACCCAGCCGGCCCCAATTTATTTGATTTTATACAGTTTTATGCAATCTAAAATGTTCCAAGTGAATATTGAGGTGGTTTCTGGAGGTGAAAAAATTCAGATTTTTCTGGGATACCTATATTTTTGGCCTAAAATGCATGTAAGGCTTTTGGCTCCATAATGTTATATATATTTTCAATAAAACATAATTTAAACCATGATATGTAACTGTTCAAATGAGATGAGTTAATAGTAAGTTATTCCTGTGTAACTTAAGCTTTTCACTTTGTGATATAGACCTGTCCATTTTGTGTGAAGCATTACAAAGTACTACCTGCAAGATGCCAGGGAGTCAAGGTAAGCTTTGAATATAAGAATTTTTGACAATGTGTTTGAAAGAATTAAGATTCAAAATAACACCAAACAAGCAGAGCTCAAGTGTTCTTATAATATGATGTTGTCTCACAGACACCATAGAAGCATTCCCACTCTTATCTCTGTCTTTATTTCACTAGGTTTTACCAGTAGGTTTATTGCCGTGACCACATTTACAAACAACATCATTGAATGTTCTAGAAAATGGACGTTCTGAATTGGAACTATTTCAAAGAAATATCATAACCTTTAACTTTTCACTCAAAGCTACTTATAACCTGCTCTGTGTATCATGGCGTTAACTCTCAGCTCAGCATCCCATTTAATAGACAAAATCGTAGTAGGTTAAGTCTTAGTTGAAGCGGAAATAGATTACATATTTCTGAGTAATCTAAATAAACTGCTTTTATGTTTTAAATGTATCTTTCCATTTTTCTTTTATTAAAAAATATTTTTTGAAAGCCAAGTAGGAGCTATAAAATTTGCTAGGTCTGGTGTTTTAAAGATGAATAAGACATGCTTCCAGCCCTCATGTTGCGGAAATGACGCCCACTAAACCCACACTCTAAGACAATACATGTAGGAATCTCACAGGGGTTTGCTACTTATATCTCTGAGAAGCACAGACCAAAACGCATTCTCTAATGTCTCACTTAACATGTATGTTCCTTGCAAAGTTGCTTTTGGCTACATTTAATTTCTGATAATGGAATAGTATAAACTCTTCCAAAACTGTGAAGTCTGTTTAAATTTATTATTTTTTTAAATGTATATGTCTTTGAAGAAGCTAGTGAAATCACATAAGCATTAAAAATTGGAGCATTAAAGCATAACAAAAACTATTCTCTTAGAACTCTAACAAGAAATTTGTGTTTCTCACAAGCTCTGGAGAAGTAATAATTAACACCTCCCTTAGGGCTCACAAAAATGTTTCTACAAGGAAAAAAATGTATTTTGAAAACACTAGAATTTTTTTTATTGCATTAAATTTATTTAGCATGAGTATCATGCAATACTTCTCACTTACTCTTACTTTTAAAACTTTGATAATATTCAGGTTAAAAATGTTGCTGGTTTGTCCTGCTTCTGTTACTCAGAGAAAGAGTTTTCTTTGTGTTCTATTTTGTTCAGCCAAATTTACTTTAATTTGATAATCCTTGTGATCTATAATTTCTTCCCAGATCTATGTTTTACAAACTTGTCTTCCAGTTTATTGGAGCACATTTCCATGAACATTAGGGAGCCATAATGTTCCCTATGACTAAATAAATTAATAGAATTTCTAAAACTACATATTTCATTCCAAGAGAATTCCAAAAGGTTATAAATTGATCCTTGGTTCTTCGGAGAAGAATCCATATGGATAGCACCATTGTGTTTTTGAGAGAGTAAAATACTAGTCTTATTGGAATTGGGTAATTACATAATTTTAAATTCACTAAGAAGAATGATGATATGAGATACTAGCAGTGATAGTAAGATCATTCTGGGCTATGGCAGCCAGGAATCTTCTAATTGTGCTTTACCCAACCACACCTCTTTCCTGAAAAGACCTTCAGGGACATGTCTCTGCAAAGCAGCACAAGGAATAGATAAAGGAAGTGGTGCTCTATTAAAAGGTTCACAGCTCTTGTTAACTAGACAGGAACAAACTGAGAGTGTTCTGATTAGACTAAAGGTTCTAACTCTAAGGAGCAATTACAAGCCATACATTGCAGTACAGGAAAAGTATTAGCCAGAGAGAGTGGAAGAGGTTGCATACATGCTTATTTCAATGAACCCACATGGCCAGATATCACCTTCACTTCCTCTGCCCCAGGTCTACCTAGGTTGGGGTTAAGGAAGATGGAGAGTCAGAAGAGGAAGACAAAGATGGTTGATTTGACTCCTCAGAATCAGGAGCTACTTCATCTCTTCTCTCTCCAACTTCATGGAAGGGACAGAAGATGAGATACAAAGCCACATGCATTGTGTGATTGTTAGGAAGGTTCTAGGCAACAACAAACACTCAAAGAAGCCACTTAATACAAAAAGGCCCCCATATTAAGCAAGTGATACCCGGGCAAGAATAACAAAAGATGTAATAAAACCTACCATCTGTCAAATCCAGTACAAATTGACCACATACATTTAAACTTGAAATTAAGGAAATGTGAATAAAGAGAATTAGTTGTGGAATCTTTTGTCTCTAACTTCCTATGAATTTTACCTTGAGTCAAGTTTAAACCATCAGTTAATTGCTTATGTCCTGATTCCTACGTTTCACTCTAGAGATTCTCATCTTCAGGGGTAGAAAATATTTGATAGCCTAGTTATATAAGGAGAGTTTATTCAATTAAATTAACATCTATTGTGCCTGGTGCAATGAAGAAGACAATACTATTAATATTGTTTGCAAGGAGTTCATATTACATGCTAGGAAATAGCCCATGAATAGATATATAGTAATGTAAGTACATAATTAAAATTAAGGTAAAAATGAAAGAGTTGTCAAATTTGAGATTTCTCTCTTTATTTTTTCTCTTTCTTTCTTCTGTCTGACCTACCTTCCCAGGGGAGGACCTGGAATGTTGGAGACAGTGAGGCACTGCTCAGGAACCTAGGTAAAAAGCAGTGGGAATGGGAGCCTGAGTCCCGGGCAAACGTTCTTGCAGGCAGCAAGGAAAACAAAGGCTTGTCCTGTGATCCCAATTAAGAATATCTGGGATCCAAGAGAAACTGAAATATCAAGGAGACTTCCTATTTTTTCTATTACTCTTTTTTCAGTTTGCAGGTCCTTGTATAGATCCAGGAAACTTTCCAGCCTGTATTTCGCCTGGTCTTTTGATCTTTTGTGCAATATGTTGCTAGTAAAAATCCCCGATACTTGGTATAAATATACTAAGTTTGACCCCATTTTGCTTGGATCCACCATACATACTGCTTCATTTTGGGGATGGTCTCTTTTTGTAAAACATTAACTATCAATCTGGAACTTGTAACTACTGCCCATACTGAGAATAAACGTTTAAACCTGACTTCAGAGCCTACCCTCCTAACTATATGACCTGTTCTATTGGCTCCTACATCTTCCTGGGACATTTACCAGTGATTAAATTTGGCTTTGTATCTAAACTGATCAATATGCAAATTGTTTGTTCCTTATATAAGTGGACTGGACTCTAACTTAAAATCGTCAGGACAGACCAACTCCTGACCAAATTCTGTGTCATCTTTTTTTATTTGTATCTACTTAGTCAGAGTCAAGTTTCTAAACCCTGAATATCTTGATATATTTTTTAAACACTCTCAATGATTTGTTTCTATAAATAATTCAAAAGATGACTCTCCTTTTAACTCTTCAATGTTTCTTTCCAAGTTTATAGATGTTTCAGACAATTTTTAATTTTTGTGTTTCTCCTAATACTTCTTCTCCGAGCATCATACATGTATCATATTCATTACTTTATTTTGAGTAAAGCATTAACACATGTTCACTGTTATATTTCACTTTTCCCATCCCAATCACTCTTCCTGACATCGGCCCCCTCATGCCCTATGTCTAAAATGGGTTATTTGTCAACCAACATTTATTAACCTTTTCCATAGTACAGGTTTATTACTCAAAGACAAGCTTTCCAGACATGCAGTATATTTCTGAGAACCTACTCCATTTTGGCTTGGCCATGTGACTAGCTTCTGCCAATAGAATGCACATAAGTGTCCCAGTTCTGGTACAAGGCTTTGAAACAAGAATCTGCTTCCTCCATGCTGTCTTATTTTTTCCACTAGCTGTGTGCAGATAATGATAAGGAAGTAGGGCATGATGGAACTGGAGTCCCCCAAATGGAAGAAACCTAGGCCACTGAATCACTACAAGGAAGAAAGATACCCTCCAACCAAGAATGACAGGCCAGAATTGTATTGAAAATCATAAATAAGATTATTTTTGAGATATTATATTTTTTGGATCTTTTTATTATCACCATACACTTGCCTTAATAAAACAACTCTAATCCTTTTAACCCAAATAACTTTGATGTTTTCCTTTTGGAAAGTCTTTGGTGGACGCTCTTAGACTAGGTTAGGTGTTCCTGTTACATCCTGCCCCAGTCCCTCTTATATCATGGATCACATCCATCGTTAAGCCATACTTCATTGTTTTAGTTCTACTTCCTCAAGTAGATTGTATTTGTATCTGCTCACAGAAGGTGAGTAGTTTCTGCCTTGTTCAGGATAACATCCCCAGCACCTGGCTTTGTGACTTGGATTGTATGAAATGCTAAATAAATATGTACTCAAGTGAAAAGCCACATTGATTCAAGATCAAAAGACTCCAATGACATCTCAGGAAGTCAATAAATACACTAATTTGAAAACAGCATTTTCCCCTTGTTTATTCCTTTAATTTCTCTTAAAATAAGGCCTTACAACTTCATCAAAAATATTTCCATACGAAAGTTTATGTAAGCTTATTTTATTAAATGTTAGATTTGTGGAATTCAAATATAGCCAACAATGTTCGCAATACCATGTGAGAGTTTAAAACAACAACAAAAAGGATCTAATGAATGGCTGTGATAATTTTTCTTATTTTCTGAAAAACGGTAGTCAGTATTTGTGTCATGCCCATCAATATGACTCATATACTTATTTAGCATTGAATATATGTTAAATATAAATCAATATTAAAAGTGTTAGTGGCTGTGCATATCTGCATTCAGTATGATTAATTTTCAAAAGAAAAAATTATCAGCAGCCAAAACACTTCAAAAATGTAGTTCAGAAATGCAAAGAAGCTTTTACTAGATTAACCAACCATGTGAAAATAGCATCTTTGAACTATAGATATTTTTGCTTAATATGACAGCTAACTAAGCTTTCTCTAAGTCCAATTTTTCTCCAGAAACTGAAAAGCTTTTCCAACTCATTTATAGATTGGACATTTTTATATATTTAAAGGGAGATGATGCTTGCCTCCTTACCTCTTCAATTTTAGTTGCTTGTACTCTGGAATAAAATGGTTTTTATTCAGGTTAATCGCCTTTAGCCACAATTTGAACTGTTTCTTGTTAAGTTCTTTTGCTGTAAGGCTTAAACTACTTCTTAGATGTCCCTTTAATAATTAAGATAAAATCCTCAATTAAAATCCTCTCTGAAAGAGTTTTGCTTTATTGTTAGCATACCAAGACTATAGAATGTAACCTAATTCACTGTTAGATCTCTGGACTTTATACTGTAGCTGAAAATGTCAAATAATTCATGCTCATCTGAGTACACTTACCAGTTACAAGTTGAACATTTCTTTGATGTTTAATAAGTGTGGTTTTTCTTTCAAAATTCTTATTTCACAATTGCAATTCACTTTCTAGTTCTCCGAGCCCATCAATTCTAAAATCATCAGCAATTCTTTATGAATTCTTTTCAGGCTTTCACTTTTGAATTATACTTAAGAAGGAAGGGACATTCAGTATGTTATATTTGGTATCTAAGCCTTGTCTGAAAATTCTGATTAGCGTTTGGAACAAATTATAATGCTTTTGATTCTTTCTGTTCCATGAACATGAACAAGGAACTCTAAATATCCCTTCTGTAACCGAATGTTTATTGGTTTCTCTCATGCTTGTACATGTGTATCTGAATTTAGCTTATTACCGAGGAAAATGTTCTTCATTTATAGAAAGTTGATTGTTAAGCTTTGAAAGCAGGGCATTGGAACCTAAACCATTAGGCATGATTCAGAGAGACTGAAACAAATGAATTTTTTTGAAAACTGAATTATAGCCTGGCCTTTATGATTTTGTCTGTTAGTACTCTGGAATACCTAAAAGTTTTAGAAAAGGACACAAAGTTTCAATACTACAAAGGCAATGAGGAATCCAGCCAATACATAATCCCAAGAGTAAGAATAAATTAAGATGAAATAAAAGATAATTTCTAACCTAACTTCGCACTTCTGTTTATCAGCAACAAGTAAACTGACTTTGTAAAAGCTGTTGGTGTCAATTATCTTACTTTTCTTTATTTCCTACGTTAATAGAAAATTTTTTTAATGTTTTAGTTTTGTCCTTTTTGAAGCATTTTGTTGCATCTGCAATAGGCATGCATGAAGTGATTAAAACTACTTTGAACAAAAGGAATAAACATACAAGTCTGCATGTAGTGTTAAAACATTATTCACTCTGTGTAATCCAATTTAGATGGCTTTTCACCATCTTCCCTCTTCTTTTTCTTCCTTGCTTAACTATTTTTGATCTTTGCCGATATCTTGAAGACTAACTTGGCATTTTTCATTATTTTACTCTTCCAATATAGTGAACTTGTTCTTTCTCTGAGGATCCGTGTAGTTCTGTGCATGAAGATAAAATAGATTCCATATAATTTGGTCTAATAAGTAAATCACTTATACAAAAGCAATTCAGGAAATATCATGTAATAAAATATGGTGAAAAGAAGGTCATTGTCATAGATTGGATTTCCTAGGAAACAGACTTGAAACTGGAGATAAGTATAATGGAGTTTGTCAGGGCGTGCTCTCAGGTTCAATGTCTCCCATCACGGGGATAAATTGGTTTATTATACAGTCACAATAAGACCTTTAGCTGATCCCATGCAGCACACAGAAGCTGAGATGATCCTTCGGGGTTTTCTCAAGTTGAGGCAAGGAGGACATGTTTTTATATCCCAGCATGTACCTGTCATTGGATGTGACCTTCCCAGGGACCAGAGTTTGTCCTTGGGTGAAGTGGTCATCTTCGGTCAAGACAATTCCGGAATTGAGCTCACAGCTAAGAATTGTCGGCCAACAACCTTCCCAAGAGCTGAGAGAATAAATCCTTTAGAATTGAAGGCGGTATATGGCAGCACAGCATCCACAACAGGCAGGATGCGTAAAATGATTATCTTGATATAAAATTAAAAGGAAGTTCTTTCAACTTGATATATAATGGAAATCGTGGAAAATTCGAAGTTGATAGTTATTCGTATTATAAAGTTCATAATGTATAGAAAGTTATGTTAAAGGTTATTTAAAGGTTATATATTCTAGATTATAAGTACCCTTAGTGGCAATTAAAAACTTGCAAGGAAGTTAATTGGGCTCCTGGTCATCGCTATATTAAGCTTCTGTGCATTCTAGGACAAATAAAATAAGTAAATTAAGTAGGAAGAGGGAAACATTTACTGATCTTATCTTTCCCTCTAGAGGTATTCTACTAAGAACACGAGAAATAGAGCCTATCTTTGGTCATGTCAACAGGACTGGGTATTTTAACAATGACTCTCGTAATCTTACAACAGTGGTTTGCGTCGGGACTATGTCAGTGAAGTCTCGTAATACCTCTGAGCTTCAGTGTCCCCCAGCTGAAAAATGAGATGCTTGCTCTATGAACTCTGAAGTCTCCCCAAACGCTCACATTCTCTAAATCTCTGCATACCCCTTGCTCATTTCTATGCATATCATTTCTCATATATCTTTCTTTCTTTATACATGATTTTCGTTTCCCAGTTTATCATAGAGTAGATTTGGCAACCTTATGCATTCCTCTGGGTACTGTTTCTCATATGTGAAGCACGTTTGTGGCTAAAACATCAGAATCATACTTTTGAGAACAGCTATATATTTAGCTTCTAAAATATTAATATATTTGATTATGAAATGCTGAGTCAAGTCCTGAGAATGATGTCACGTAAGGTGTATGTATTGCATTAGTTTCCTATAATCAAAACACAAAACTAAAATATTCCGAATTCCAAAACACTTCTGGCTCTAAGAAATTCACATAAGTATTCTGAGCTTAAATATATATCTTACAAAATAGATAAAGAGATTGCTGTTCTTATGACATAGATGTGGACTTTTAATTAGCATGGCTTTTATAGCTTTTCACAGATTTGCCAGTATATGACTTTCAATAAACAAGAAATTGTATTGCTTCTTTGGCTAAATCATTGTTTTTATAATCTCCAGTTACTTATTGTCTTAATGCTTTGCTAGTTAATCAGAGACCCCCAACTCACTGCTCTTCCACTGTATAACGCGAAAACAAGCACTTAACTTCCTCTTGCCCAATACATTACACATTTAATGCTTGATTTAAAAGTAAACACTAGGATAAAATGAGTTTGCAAAGATTTTCTAATAGATTAAGTTAATTCTGGCTTTCAGACTTTGGATCTTTTTCCTCGTTGCTGTGATCCTGCAGAATTTTTCTACTGCTCCTTCCAATGAGATTCCCAGGTTGAGCGCTAGCATTAATCTCTGGAGCCAGATCCCACTGAGTACAGAAAGGCCATTTATTGTTACAGAGCAGCAAAGCTTTGTACCAGAGAAATGTTCCCCAATCCCACATGCTTGCTACAGACTTTCATCTTCTGGAGTGCACTTTTTGACATAAATAGTTGTGCTGAAATTATGAAGAGCTTCTGAAGAAATCTACTGTATATTTTTAAAGAATAACTCTCCTAAAGTAGCCCACGAGGAGAAATACAGCTAACAAACAAGACACTCACTGGAAAGTATGGTCTGAAATGTAATTGGAAATTGTTGTTTCACTGCAGAGAATTTCACAATTAATTCTCCAGATTATTACTATGATTATTCAAGTTTTAACATATTGCAGCAAAAGCTCTTCCAGTACAATTATAAGAGATCTTAAAATAAGTGGCTATTGTATTTTTTAAAACTCCAAAGCTTTGCTGTATTTTGCTGTATAAAATCACATAAATGATATTAACACTATCGCATAGGCTCCCTTTGTTTTCCAAAAGTTTAAATACTTTCAAATCTTCCAACTCATTAGAAGTCTCCTGTCTTTCTGTGCTTTTTGTATAAGGAATGAAGGAAAAGAAAAAGAATATGGAATCTAATATTGTCTTACTACAGACTGATTCCTCTGAATCATAGTTTTTTGTGTCTCTGTATGAGTTTGTATGTTACAGAAGGTATCTGAGCTTTGGAGTCAGGTTGATTTGGTTTTAAATCTCAATTCCTAGCTGTGTAACTTCAGAAAAAGTGCCAATTTCCCCATGTGTACAAAGGGGAATAATGGCACCTGCCTCATGGTGTCACTAGGACCAATAAATGAATTCACGCCCAGGAAACACACATTCTGTTCACACACCCTAGTAAATATTGATTTTCTTTCTGTTAAGTGGAAGAAGCAGCCCTGTCTGAGCTATGTGACCTAAACTTTGAATTTTGTGAAAAAAGTTTTTCCTCTTTTACCAAATAGTTCAAATATAAGTTTTAAAGTTCTTTAATTAATAATAATAGTAAAAAGCATACATAGAATACTTACTCTTTTCCAGGCATTACAGAATCAGAGAAGAATATAAAATCCTTTTTCTCAACTATCTTATAGGGAAAATATTAAGTATATATATATAGATCTCCAGTAAAATGTGTGTTATATTAGAGGTAAATTCTCATTAAAGTAAATTTTACTTTCTAGGCTCCCAGGCTCATACTAAATTCATTAGTTCTGATAGGCATCTTAGAAACCTTGACTCTGAAAGATATCAGACACCTCTTCCTGGTGATTAATGATTTTCCGTCTTCGCTCAGAGTGTTCATAGATGACTTGAGATTCATGATATGCAGGCCATGTGCCCATCACAGGTGCGGCGGGAAGATTATATTGATAACACTAATTTCCTTGTTATTGCAATTTTCTTTCCCTTGCAAGTTGAATTCTATTTTTGTCAAAGAAAAATCTACAAATGTTTGAAATATTTTCTACCTGATATCTTCCAGCTCATCCTAATCTCACTTCTGGACAACAATATTCATTTCTTTTAGTTATTTTTTTTACTGCTTATTTTCAAATAGCATATTTATGCTTTCACTTCTTGATTTGCTAATTTTAAATATATCTATTTATTTTGTCACCTATTTCCTATTAGAGTATAATTTAGTTATCTTATATTGTCGCTCCTTTCTTCTGTCATTTCTCCCAATATTGACAAATCACAATTTAAATTAAATATGCATTGATTCTTACCATGTTGTAAATATATATATATATATATATATAATTTGGATAATATATATATAATTATATATATATATATATAATTTGGATCATTGCAAGTTCAAGTATCTTCGATGATTATTTTTCCACTATGTAATATTTTTTATGTTAATAGAATTAAAATTAGCCTTTTTAAAATCACTTGCTTGAGTTCAAAGGGATTATCCTTTATTAATTTCAGTAAACCAATTTCTATCTCAATTGCCCATCAATATTTAATGTCTAATTCTCAAAGATAACAGATAATCTATCGCTTTATTTATTTTTTTGTTTACTTATTTATTTTTGTTTTCTTTTTCTGGTGGATTCTTTCTCATCATTTTCTGTCCTCTTGCTTCAATCTGAACTGTTTGCTTTCTGGACTTACCGCAAATTTTACACCCTGAACTTTTCTTTCTTGTTTTCTAATGTAGGAAATCTTGGTGCCTATGTCCTATTTCTTTATCTTTCTTGGTTTACTAAGATAGGTGCATGTAGATAATTTTTGAGCCATTGCATATTCAAAATGCTTTTTTTTCCTGAATTCTTGATTGAGCGTTTGACTAGGTATAGAAGGCTAGAGTGAAGAAGTTTCCTCCTTACTAAGAAGGCATCGCTCCATCCCCAACTAGATCCACTGTTGCTGTTCAGTAGCTTAACCTTCTGCTCTACAAGGCTTGTATATAAACCGTTTATTCTCACCAGAAGAAGTGTTTGTCTTCTATTATCAATTGTCTTCTGAAATTTCACAATCAGACAATAGACTCATGTTTTGATTCTCTGTCAATGTGTCTAGTTCCATGAAGGATAAAGTCATATTAGTTGATTAGCAGTAGACTTCAACAATTAGATGATAAGCAGTTGTCATCCTTGTTAACAGGGCTACAACAAAAGTCAGGAGAAGAGCCTTAAGCAGACAACAATGTCTCGTAAATTTTAAGAATTAAATTTCGATTACTCATTTTTAATGTTTTCTTTTGTTGAGTGATACTGGCTTTCCTTTTACGGTAGTAACATCAAGTTTCCTTTTTAGATATATTTACATCAGTCAGAAAGGTGGTGCTTAAAAAATATTCAGGAAGAAAAAACGTAGTAACCACATATGGCCAAAATGACAAGATGGCACATAGGTTTAGCAAAACATACAAAAGAAATTTGAGGGTGACTGAAGGTGGTGCTGGAAGGTACCATTCCATTCCGTGGCCTCTGTCCTTTTGTGCATAGGCCTAATATTTACAGCTCTTAGGAGCTCTAGGATATCCCAAAACTGCTTTCCTGTTTTATATAATAGATGCACCGTGATTCAGTGTCAATATTTTTGTTTGAGTTCTTACAGTTTCACACTGCAGAGATGTAGGATACAATTGGCTCAGCATCATTTGGTAGCAATGATAGTGTGACTTTGAGAATAGCTTCTAGTTACTTCTCTGTTTGTTTTCTATCACCTTCCTAAATGGGCCCAAAGAGATGGCCTTTATTTTACATCATCTAACCAAATATTTATAAAATAGTGACCTAAATGTTGCTCTTTTATGTCTGAATATAATGTTCTCAGGGTATGGGTTTCGATCACCATGATTTAGTCAAAGCCTTTCTGGTGGTGGAATAGAGATGATTATGACATGGGCAAGTGGCTCATGACTTACCATCTGCTCTTTTGTGGGGCTCTCAATTGTTGCTCTTTATGTGAATTTGGACCCAAGATTGATTTTATCTGAGCATCAGTCACCCACCAGAGATTTCTCATGCCTGAGTATTTTAAAAAGGAAAATTGAAATCATCTGTTTCTCAAATTCTAAGATTTCTTTGGTTTGACTAGTTGGAGTTGTGCCATATCCCAAATTCCACTTGCAGGAATCACAGGCTACTTTTTCCATTGTACGCTTTTTCTGTTTTTTTTTTTTTTCCTTTGGTGAGGAAGATTAGCCCCTGAGCTAACCTCTGCTACTAATCTTCTTTTTTTTTCCTCTTTCTTCTTCTCTCCAAACCCCTCAGTACATAGTTGTATATTCTTGCTGTAGGTCCTTCTGGTTGTGCTATGTGGGGTGCTGCCTCAGCATGGCTTGATGAGCGGTGCCATGTCCGTGCCCAGGATCTGAACAGGTGAAAACCTGGGCTGCTGAAGTGGAGTATGCAAACTTCACCACTGGCCACCTGGCCAGCCCCTCCATTGTATACGTACCAAAGTTTTAGACTGCTAATTAGACCATTTAGTTTTATCATATAAGCTACCATCTTTTGAAACTTAGCTCCTGATCTGCTATTTTCTTCTACATAGTGTCTCCTGTATACTTTAATAATGGCTGAAATTGCTTCAGCTCCAACGGGATTAAAAAACAGAGTGTGTGTGTACATGGGACTGTCTGCACGTATACATGAATGAGACAAATAGTATGGAAGTAGCAAGAATTAGAAAAGAAAATCCTTGTGAGTAAACCTCAGTAATCTATATTATTTTAAAGAGGAAAATTTCTAGAACTAGAATAAATCACAGAGGCTTTGCATTTGAAAAAAAATTGCAATAGTGCAATAGCAAAAATGCAATTGACATTTTTGGTTCAGACACTACATTAGCCATTACTGGAGTATCACATTTTGATGCCCATGCAATTTAACAACCGTCACTGCTTCTCCACAGATCTGCGAGCACATGTGTTTTAAAGCACTCCACGTAAACTTTTGATCTGGGCTGTATCTTGTTTTTAATAATGATTTTCATCTATGAAATAGTGGGAAAGTACATCTTCTTAAATTGCTCTACAATTAACTTAAATTATATAAGTGAAATAAAACTTTTTTTCCCGATCAAATATCTTTTGACTTGCTTTTAAAAACAGAACATCTAGGAATGAGCCTATCATATAATTAATCATAATAGTTTTTGATCTTTTTGAGCTAATTTTTGGATGTTATTTGTTCTATATCTAAAAAGAACTGCAGCCTCTAATCAGCATCTTCCAGATAGTGAATGCTTCCTCTGTCTGTCATTTTGCTAATCTCTGGCTTTAAGAATAATAGGCTTTAACTGGAGATCAGAGGCAACAATTAACCTTGAGAAGAAGTACATAGCTCTCTAGTTAATGAAAATATTTTTCACATTTTATTCACATGAATAAGATGACCTTAAAACAAATCCTGGTTACCATTGCACAATAATAAAAGTTCTGTTGAATGACTTTAGGCAACTAAGAAAATCAATGAAAATGATCAAAACCTTGTTAGTGGAGAAATTCCTACTACTAGGCCACGCACAGATCTTTGTCACAATGATATATATGGCTTAGTGTAAGTTGAAAGACAGTAGTGATTTCTTTTCAATACAGAGTTTAATCCCCTGTAGGCCATGGGATGGCATTATTAGAAGACCCGAAATGCGTAGTATTAAACACTTAGCATTCTAAAACCTGAAGTTTTTTGATAAAAAATACTGCTCTTTCTTTTCTTACTCATTTTATTTCATTTTTACATGCTCTGATTTGTTTGCTTGTTTTTGTTTTGTCTTGACTTTTTTTCCACTGGGGTAATATCAAATTTAAAGAACTTGGAAGGTAGATATACATGCTGCTTTTGAAAATATTCTTTATTCTGACCTTGAGAGTAACACGTTCCCCCTTCATTATAATGTAGAAGTAGGATGGAACAATGTCACACCTAAATCATTGCCGGTCAAACTGGTTATTCTCAAACTTTAGTGTACCTAAGAATCACCTGGAAGGCTCATTAAAATAAAAAGTCCTGGGCCCACCCCCAGAGTTTCTGATTCAGTAGGTCTTAGGAATTTGTATTCCTACCAACTTCCCAAGTGAAGCTGGTGCTACTAGTCTGGGGGTCGCACTTTGGGAACTAGTGACTTACACACTTTCCTATTCGAACTGCTCTATTCTACCTCTGCCTGAAACACCCATCTGTCTCCCCTTTATCCTCTTAACTGGCATCTACCCAATATCCAAAATTCAGCTGAGAAAGTACCTCTTATGGGAAAACTTCCCATAAGCCCCCACCTTACATGTGATTCTTGTATCTGTCAGGTCTATTCGGAAGACAGAAACCACACAGTAATTTGCAAACAGAAAGTTTAATATAAAGTTATTAATTATAACAGGGGACTGGAGTAATAAGAACTTGGTAATGAGAATTAAAGAGAACTCTAAAGAAGGGAGGAGGGGCCGGCCCAGTGGCATAGTGGTTAAGTTGGCACATTCTGCTTTGGTAGCCCAGGATTCATGGGTTCAGATCCTGGTTACGGACATACACAACACTCATCAAGCCATGCTGTGGTACCATCCCACATACAATATGGAGGAAGTTTGGCACAGATCTTAGCTCAGCAAAGGGAAAAAAAAAGAGGAAGATTGGCAACAGATGTTAGCTCATGGCCAAACTTCCTCACCAAAAAAAAGAGAGAGAGAGAGAGAAGGGAGGAAGAGTGGATATAAAGAACAACCACTGCCTCAAGCACTGTGATCTGGACCTCACTAGAGAGGAAGTAAGCGTGGCTCACTAAATGGCAGAGAAGTCCTTCTAGAGCTGCATCAATGGAACTTGCTGGAAATCTGCTCTCTAAGGTACCAGGGGAAGCAGTCCACGGGGAGGATGTGCATCTATGTGCATCACAGAATCTAGGTGATGCAGAAGCTGCACATCCTATGAGAACCTGTGGCTGAAGAAGTCGCCCCTGCTGCAGTAGCTGGGCACTGTGTGCATTGAAGGAGTCTGCTAAGAGAAGCATAGCGGAATATAAAAGGAAAGCCCCTTCATCTTGCAATAGGTCTCCAGCACCGCTACTGACAAAGCTTAAAACCATGCCATCTGGGAAAGAAAATATTTAAAGGATGCATGGTGATTTTCCTGGAGCAGGTAATGAAACATGCATCTGGACTGAGAGCCAATAAATTGATAATTGGCATAGTGCCCTCCTATTTGATCTGAGGCATATACTATCTACTCAAAAAGTGTATGTTGAACTGAACTCCATGATAACTGTGCATACTTTATTTATATGTTTAATGGTTCACTGATGAGATATTGAATATATAATATCACTTCACGTGTTACATTATTATTTTAACCCCAGTACTCACTAAGCACCTGGAACATTTTAGGAGCTCAGCAAATATTTATGGAACGCATGCCTATCACATAACATCAGTAAAATGCCAAGTCAAATATTTTGAAATGACTTTAGATGTTTACATTCTAACTCTCTCAGAGAGAGGTAGTAAATAAAAGTGTAAAGGTAAAAAACTTAAAGAAGTAGCTATGAGTGTTAGAACTTCTGTGTTGTAAAATTTAGAAAACCTAACTTAAAGTTGTCGAAACAACACAGAAAATACAACATACTCACTTAGTCTGGTTCTTATATGCTGACCTCACTGCAAAGACTTTTTAAATTTAGTCTCTCTCCTCTTCCTACCATGGTTACTGCCACAGTCTCTTCATGCTCTTAACTTGCTCCAGTCTAACACTCCTAGGTGCAGAATGATCTTCCATCATTAAAATATACAAAGATTCTTTGATATTTCAGTGAAATTTATAATCCTTAATAAGTCATACAAAACCCTGAGAACAGTTGAGTCTCCTCTTGCGCTATTCCTCCTCAGTATCCTTTACTCTGAACTGTGAAACCACCTGCAATTCTGCAAAGATGCTCTGCCATTTCTCCTTGATGCCAGGCCACTCACCATTCAATTTACCGACTTTTTATTTTTTCTTTCTGGCTAATTCTTACAAATTCATTCAGGATCAGCTAATTTTGGAAGCTAGTCTTCAGTCTTGGCAAACCTAAGATACAGACCTATTCTTTCTACTCCCATATTCCTTTATATTTATATCCATTAATGTGCATCCAGATAGGCATAAATATTGTGAAAGTTGTGTGTTAAAACCAATGTATTAAAACAACATATTTTTTTCAAATTTGCTTTCATCTTGATCTTAAAATTAATCCGTATTAAAGTATTGAAAAATTTTTAAATTATGGAAAATATGAGAAAGAAAATATTTTATATCATCAACACAATGAAGCAATGACTGTTTCCATTATGTTATATCAATTCCCTGTACTTACTTATGATAAATGTTACACAATTATTCAAAAGTACCTTATTTGAAGTGTGTTAAAATTACCTAAGGAATATATTGTGTCCACATTACTGTCTAGATTTTGGTTTTTTAATTAATATTAATGACAGTAAAATAATTTTTTTGCTGAGCATTTTCTTTATGGATGGAACATACAGAAATGTTACGTGAATAATCTCATTTAAGTCCCACAATAATTCTGTGAAGCTGGTACTATTCTTTCACACATTTTCTGAAGAAGAATTTAGTCTCTGAGAGATTAAACAGCTCATGCAAGCTCATGGGCCGACAAGACCAAGGGGGTGTCCGGATTGGAAGGTTCTTGATTCCAGAGGAGATGTGTCTTTTTCACATGAAGACCACGCAGGCTTTTGCTTCTTTGGCCCCAATATTCTCTGCAAAATGCTGATTTTCTGCTTTACTTTTTAGTCTCAGGAATATTTTGGTTTGTCTGCTTAGCCCTGCGGCTTTTCCTGACCTGCATGCCCTGTCCCTCCCTTTTTTCTCTCTTGTGTCTAGAATCCTTTCTCACACTGCAGTGATGAAAAACATGATGCATTTGACTCCTCCCACAGAAAAGAGATACTTGTAGATTATTTTTTAAAGGGAAAACACAAATAAACACAGTAAAGTAAAAGTAATCATACTTTGTGAAGTTATATGACACTTCTTGAGAGTTCCTTGGCTGAAGAAATACTAGGGAGATAGTCAACCATTTATGAGCCAATTACTTATAAACTGCACATTAATATAATTTTAACTTTCTTCTTGCCCTACTATACTATTGCCTTTTGGAGTCATTACTATATTTTCAGGATTGACAAAATGTCAAGCATATAGAAATGCAAGAAATACATAAGCAAGAAATGCTTATGTAAGTCAACTAATAAATGAACAGATGGGTAAGTCATATTCCACAAGAAAGCATACTACATAGCTACTGGAAATTATTAGTTTTTCATGGTCAAATAAAGGCAGTGCACAGAGACATCCCATGCTGTGCAAAGTCTCCAACGTTCAAAACTCAGGATAAATATTTCTTTTCTCAATCGTACTCTATAAAAGCTAAGCTTTCCTGAATCAACTGACTACAATAACTGATTACTCCACATGTCAAGTCTTGTCTTTAGAAGGAGTGGTTAAGATTTCCTACAAAATATGCCCTAATAACCTAATCCATCTAATCACTAACTCACAAAGCCATTACAAGGGTCCAGCCTATAAATTAGGCTTACATAAAACACATGATAATCTTTAAAATGCAGATGTACTTAGCTTACAGGAATATATGAAATATACCTGCTTAGGTCCACCTGAATAGATAGCATTAACAGAATAAACTATTAGCATTAGCGGTCCCTACTGATTTCTCTAAAGCAGGGCTTCTCAGTCTCGGTAATACTGATATTTTTGGCTGGATAGATATCAGTTGTTGAGGCTGTCCTGTCTGTTGTAGGATGATTAGCAGCATCGCTGGCCTCTATGCACTAAAAGCCAGGGGCAACCCTACTCCAGTTGAGACAAACAAGAACGTTTCTGGACATTGCCAAATGTCCTTGGAGAGGCGAAACATCGAGCTTTATGTCATCAGAATCCCGCAAGTACTGGTGAAAATGCAGACTGCCAGGCCCCCTTCCAAGAGGTTCTGATCCACTAGATCTGGGGTGGAGCCCAATCTTTGCATTTCTAAGAACTTCCTATTTGATCTGGGTTCTGAAGATGCTGGTCCAAGGACCTCGCTTTGATAGCCATCAGTCTAAAGAATAATGCATTGTTGCAAAATAATTTTTAAACCCAAAGAAAGATTTGGGAATTTGTGTTTGTTTTGGTTGGTTTGGTTTGTAAGAAATAGAAATAATATTAAAACCAAACCTCATTGCTAGTCTTTAAAATTAAGCTATTGATAGTCACATGTTTCATTTGCTAATGCTGCCTTTCTTACACATAATACTACAAAGTGAATAAATGTGAAAGAAATTGCACTAAACTGTGCCCTTTTCTAAAGCCAAAGTCAAATAAAATTGTGATTCTGCTACAGCCATTCAACAGTTATATCTTTAGGTCTGAATTTAAGCTGAATACAGACAAATGTATATTGTGGCTACCAACTGAGCATTGAGAAATTATACATATGGATATTTCCCCACACAAGCTTATTCTGAGCGTATATTAAACCATAACTTACATTGTTTGAATAACTGAAATCTAATGCCTCCCAAGTATAATTATTCTACAACACGTGAAAAGTATTAGGGAAGCAAGCATCTGAATAATTTAGGCTAATTGAAACTATAGAGAATGTTTCTGGAAGATTTCAGCTATCCATATAAACTCTTCTTATATTACTTGCTCTCTGTATGTATGTTACTAAACCAATCAAACTAATAAATAACATATGGAACGGCTTCGCAAAGTCAGCAAACTGAAAGAAGGTCTTTGTGATGGGAACCCAGAGATCAAACAGTAGAGGGAAGCACTTGACACTCAAGAGGTCAAGGAAAGGCTGAGCTATGCAAGATTTGTCTACAAAGATGGTGATTTTGAATCCTAAGAACTTTTGGAGGCCATGGAAATATTTTAGCAAGGCAGACGTCATGAGGACGTTTGGTTCTGAAGAGAACTCTTGTTGCAGTGCCCGGGAGGAATGAATGGGAGGATGCTAGAGTGTTTGCGGGGAGACCCGTTGGAGGTCTGTCCTCCTGGAGTTGAGTGTTGACCATGGGGATGGGAAAAAATAACACTAGTTGAGGGATAAAACTAACACTACACACTGTGTGATAGAATATGGGCACTGAGGAAGAGGGAAGTTTCAAGGACACTTTAGCCTTTCGGTACCTGTACAGTGTTTTTCTTGCCTATAACATTATTTCAGAGAGGATAAATAATTTGTGTGTTCAAGTAGATCTGTGTTATAATTTTCCGGTAACTAAAGTTCTTAATACTTTTTAGCAACCAAAGTCTAGGACATTGCAAGGTGAAGGATACTCGACTCAGAGGAGCTACATGCCAAAGTGACCGTCGTGGGACTGAAAGAGTCAACTGTAGTGGCGGAAGCTCCTGGGGTTAAAATGCGCGAAGTTAAGCAATGTTGCACCAAGGACAAACCTACACCCTATATTCGGGAATCTTTTAGTCTGTTTAGCCTATGCTGGCTTCCCATTGGCAGCCTCACTCTGCCCCATAAGTGAAAAGGTATTTTCTGAACAATGAAGATGAGTTTATGGTAACCGGAGTTAAACTAATGGAAAGCATTGAATTGATCAGCAGGAAACTCGAGAAAGGTTAAAATAGCCTCCATTTTTATGTTGCTGTACAGTAGTGAGTAATGTTAATTGAATTCCCCTTGTGAGATTCTAAGAGATTTTTCCACAGGATCCTGGGCTGTATAAAAAGGAAACAATGGCTTGTGGTAAAGTTAATTCAAGCTGAGATACATTAACTGCACCACATTATCGGTTGTTAAGAGTGCTATTAACACACATCACCCACTGTGCATATTTGTGAATTAGGAGGTTTCCTTGCTAATGGAAATGAAACACTTTCCTTGAAAATACCAAGCACCGTGGATGTTGAGATCATGTTTAAGAAGCACAAAAAAGGGAAGAACATCTCTATTTCATATGTGATGTGGCTCCTCTCCTTTTTGACCCAGCACTATTTCACTTCTAGTTTGTTTCTCTTTGGACTGTTTACTATTGTTGTTTTCTTGTTTATTTGTTTCTTTTCCACTTTATTGTGGTAGTGGTGGGGGATCATTTTGAATAGATTCACACCATGAAAATGCTTGCATTCAAGTGTACTAATCTACTTTGAATTTTCTAAAAGAATGGGTGAATTTACAAAACAGAAATATACCAGCTAAGGAATCAGGAAATTCAAGTTCGGATCCTGGCTCTGCCCATAGGTGTGATTGTGGTAATGCGAAAGGGGAGGGAAGCAATATTTATGGAAAGCTTATAATTGCCAGGAAGTGGGCTTAGTTTTATTATGTTCTTCCCTTTAAGTTAATTCTTTTTTAAAATTGTGACCTATACACTCTTTTTCTCCTTTCTTTATGACTGAGGAATCTGTGACTCAGAAAAAGGCTAATTAAATCAGAATGTTACAGACTAGGTGAATTGCGTGATGTCTCCAACACAGAACCTTCATAAAAACATATGAGTATATGTCATACAGACATATACTCACCCCTCTACACACACAAAAACACAGACGTTTTCAGTCAAAGCATTAAAGAAAACAATCATTATTGGATAACTTCATATTTTTTATCATTCTCTATTGCAAAGATCTTCTATGAAAGAAATATTTCAGTATTTTTGTTTGTTTAATTAATCCCCTACTTATAAACTCAGGCTGTTCATCAATGTTATTCGAGCAGATATTCCTTACACTTGAGCAAACACCAAAAAGTGTAGCACTTAAAAGCAATAATTCAAAACTATGCTACTAACATTTTCATACTACATTTGCCTTATTCCAAAAGTGGACTCTGGGTATGAATAGAAATGTAACTCCTCACCAATTACATGGAAACAAATGACAGTACAATTACATGATTAAAAATGAATTTTATTTATGCTTTTCCATGTGTGAAATCTACATGCTTCCTGCCTGGTTTGTAAATAGGCTCTAAAGTATTCTTCTGAATGTATAATAACTTTCATTGGTGAATTTCTCATAAAATTGTAATTATTTATGGAAAAAAATAGCTTCTAGAACTCTAAGCTAGAAATGGAGGGAAAGTAACATGAAAGAAATTTGGAAAATGTTTTCTCAACTGGCCAAACTCTGTAAATGGCTGTGTCAACTACATAGATTTATGAAGCCACTGGTACAATAGGAATATCTATTTAGTTCATTCTTGATTTTCAAAAAAGTAGGATGAAGTGGATCCTGGTTCATGAATATACCACTGAGAATACTTTGCATTATTATAAATTAAACATTTAGAACATATTTAAATATAAAAACTTCTTCTCTGTTATATGTACAAATAATTTTACCTAAAGGGAGCACTTTTTTTGTAGGTAAAGAGAAACAAAAATTTCTCTGAGAGATTTTATCTGGGAGAAATAAAAATAACGAGTTAACCAAATAAGAAACAATACTTTATAGGATGTAGATAAAATCATCTAAACCAAGATTAAAAGCAGACTGTAGAAAATTCTCAGCATTCCGTTGCATTCTACTCCACTTCTTGTGCATATTATTTGTGCCAGAAACAGCTAGTTGCTCACCACAACCTATTTTCTTTTCTTCCTGGGCACAGAGTAAACCCTATTTTTCAATTTCTCTTGGTCTTAGATTTGGCCACTTTATCATTGATAAGATGTGATTAGAACAGTGTGTGCCCTTTCCAGGCTTGGTTCTTAATCACCCACCATTTCTCCCCAGCTCCACTTCCTCTTCTGTGAATGATCCTGTTGCCTCTTTCAATTTTTTCCTTTTTGCTGGCTGAGCATCAAAACTTGGGTGGGATTAGAAATGATATGTTGAAAAAGGCAGAACCTCTACAAGCTGGGCTTCTAAATAATAAAGTGGATGAGAGCCACACATCAGCCAATCTAGAACTATCCTGGATAGCCAATGTGAGAAATACCTTTCTTTTGTGATTATAAGTAATCTGGGGTTCTAATTCCAAGTAGTTGCCTATGCTAACTAGTAATTAGTATATTTCGCTGTTTCTTGCTGGGATCTAGAGAGTACAAATAGAAAACATATCCGTCATTAGAACATCTTAAGAAAACAATGAATAAATAACCAGATGTGTGAATGCACAATGAATAAATGAATGAATTTCATCAATATAATTATAATATAAGGCATTATCTGGACAGTACGTATTTCCCAGAATTTCTACCAGATGACCAGCAGGTCATCAGACTATTCAAACTGTACAGAATGAGTGGCTGTTCCTAAATTATGTAGTCAGAAGACTAATTGAAAAAGCAATACTACAGTCATCCGGTTTTTCCTTATTTACAAAGATGGAAGAGCAAATGATCCTAAAGCAACCCAAACTGAGAGGGCATGGCTTAAAACCTAGGTGTTTGGCTTACTTTGCATGATTCAGGAGAAAAATAATAGAGCAAGCAATGTTTTTTTCTTTGTGCTTTAGACCATGTTTTGTCTCTTTCACTGCTTATTAGCACTTCTACCAAAATTGGTTAAGGAGGGGAATCTGAAATTCAGTACTCACTGGTATTGATCTATGAAACTGGTATTAGTTCCCTCACCTCTACTACCTTGCCTGTATGGCCACTCGATGTCAGTCATGTTTCGACTACACCACTCTAGGGGATGGATTCTAATTTGAAAATTGGAACAAACATTGGCAGTAGCAGACACTAGACTGCATTTACTGAATGCTGGCAACAGAAAGAAGCCTGAAGATGGCGTTTTCAAGGCAACGTTCAATCCATTTCATGCTATAAAGAAAACATCTCCGGTATTAAGAATTCTGTATTGCAGAAAGCTGAAAAACATTCATTAACTAAAATCGATGCTTTCCTTTTCTTCCAAACAACATTGTTTGCTTTTGGAAAGTACTGAAATATTCTGCTGTTCACCAAAATGTATCTTCATCCTTTGCCAAATACAAACATTTTGTGAAAGGTCTTGCTTTAGTTTATCGCTTTAATTGTTGTTTCCTAAGAGATTCACAGATCTCAGACAAGAATATTTGTTAAAATTTCATTATAACTAATCATTTTGACAGACCAGTATTAGAATACACTATTTTTTATAAATCAAAATGTTATAGTATTGCTGTGTAGCCTTTTTGCTATAGTTATATTCCTAGCATAATTGTCTCTATACGTCATTTGTTTAACATTTTTGTTCAACACATATTATATGCAAGATACTGTGTTAGAAGCTGAAGATGTAAAGATAACAACACAAATTGATTCCTTATGTGAAAATGAATGACATAAATATAAATGGCTGAGGCGCAACAGTGTTGCTCATGGAAAGGTCTTGTACATGACAGCTGGTCTCAGGTTTAAAAAGAGGGTCTCCACTCTACTACTTGTGATATGTTCAATTTATGTCCTAGAGGTCTGCTTAGACACCGTCTTCTCTGACTCTAGAAAGGAAATACTTAAGAAGATGGAAGATGAGTAATATTAAGACAATATTTTCAAGTGTTTTATTTAAAATTTTAGGCAGTCATAAAATATTTTCATTTTAATTTGTTAGACTGACTAACAAATTAAAAATTAGAAGTTAATTAAATGTCGTTGGTTTCTACTATATTTGCATATTTGTTTGTTTGTTTATTTATGATTGGTAATCTAAGGCCAAGACATTCTTTCACTGTCCTAAATAAGCAAAAATAAATCCGTTTGACACAGATTAAAGGTGAGTCTGAAAATTTGTTTTTCAGGTTTCTAAGCTTTGTTCAAAGATATTAGTAATATCATTTGTAAGTTAGACATTTGAAAATATCTAAACCTTTCTAAAAGTTAATATTCTTTTTATTATTTACATATAACACAAAATATTAAATAAAAATCAACAAAATATTTTATAAGTGGAAAACTCTTAGATAATTAAAGTAATATGCTTGTTTAAGGGATAAGAAAATCTATAGGATCTAGAGCAGGCCTGGATTCTATTCCTCGGTTCTGATCCCAGCTGTGTGACTATCACTGTGCAGTCATTTTAGGCAAGTTAGTACGGCATATAAAAATGTCCACAGTGGTCAGTAAGGGAGTTAGACTTGATTCTTTAGCTATTTCCAGTGATAAAATTCTGTGATTCAAAAATGCCTTACCCAAGGGCCTCTTAGATATTTAGTGCCAGTTTGAACTTGAGGCTACTTTCTTACATCCAGCATACAAGATACAGCTTTCCTTTTGCAAACACAACTCCAGGGCATGGAATTGAAGATATGACGAGGACTCTACATCCTCAGAAACTGAAGTAAGATTCTTGTTCTCTTTGTACGTTAAAGTCTGCCTGCCTATTTTTATAGGCAGACATTATTTTCAGGACTTCTTTGAGAGTACCAGGAGGCACGTAAGAACTGCCCTTCTTTGGATTCTAAACTGTCAGTTAATTGTGGAATCACATCCTTTCTTTAGATGCCACATAAATTTTTATGTTAACAGTATCCTGGAGACAGTCCCATGGTTATATTTTAGATCTGAGAAGGAAACTAGAGCTATTTGGCTTCCTTACTGAAGAAACATGAGTATTGAAAAGAGCGTTGGTTTGGAATAAGACAGATCCAGGTTCACGTATTATTTTTGCTGCTTAATGGCTGTTTAAAGGATCTGAGGTCTGATAATTGGAAGTGAGTTCCATACAGTTATTGTAAGAATTAATAAGGCAAAATTGCAAAGTGTCTGATATGTAAATGTTACTCCCTTCATCCTTATTGTTTATTAATCTTCTTTTCTTTCTCTTGCTTTTTCACTCTACCTATTTTCAGAAAAAAAGAAAAAAACCTGTGTGCTATTAAATATAATCTCTAAATGTTATTAGGTGTTAGAGAGTAGGGTTATGATAATCCATTCTCTCCTCACCCCACCCTTCTGAAGTTTACGTCTAAAGAAGCACACACCCTGGGAACAGCAGCCAATTAAGTGAAAAGATATTCTAATTAATTAAAGATGGGGCAGTTTTTAGTACCCTACAACGCAAGGATTGGTTAGTAAATATACTGTAGACCTCTGACTAGTCCGGGAAGTTAAACAAGTTTTCTATTTAATCTTCTCCCAACCTCTGATTGCCTGATACATCTAACTTTTTACCTTTTTCCAAATTTGCGGTGGGGGTAGAACGGGCTGCAATGGACCTTCTGCAGAAAAGATCAGATAGTTTTTGTTTTAACTGTTCAACCATCTAAGGAAATATACCCAGACTGTGCCATTCTCTGCCCCTTTACATTAAAAACATGAGCCTTGGGGAGAAGTTAGGGAGAAAAAGAGTTGTTTCTCCATCACTTCCAAAGCAACAATTTGGAGAAAGAGAAAAATAATCCACTCTTTGTTCACCTTTTAAAATAGTCTAACACTGATAGTTGTACCTTGTATTCCCGGAGGAAAGAAAGTATAAGTACACTTCTGTTACAGCAAATTTTTATCGCAAAGGGATTCTGTTAAGAGGATCTATTGAGAAAAGTTTAATTTTTATCATTTGAGAAGCTAAAATGAAACAGGACTGATATGTTAAATTTTGTAATGCATAATCAATTGGAAAGAAACATGCTGAATCCCACTGGGAAAGAGAAAGAAAACACTCTCCCAAACCTACATCCTCTGCACTTCCACAGGATGGTCACATGCCGTATTGATTTCTTTTAATTGTAATAGTCACTACATTTATTTATGCAATTAAGCAATTAATAAGTTTCATATAGGATTTTAGTGTATTTACTGAAAACAGTTAAATAGCAAAATTCACGGAAAACAAATAGCAGAAACTTCTTGGTTCAGTATTTTATAATTTCAACTTATTGTTAATGTGGATGAGAATCAGAGAGAGACCTGGAGCCCCAAGTCATCTATTGTGTAACACTTGCTATGGCTAAATTGACAACGTAAAGTTCTCAGTGGTTCGTCTATGGCACATGGAAATAGCTTTGACATATTGAACTCTTTCTTCAATTCGTTTTTTTTGCAATGAGGCAAAATTATTTAGTAGTGAAGAGTCAGGCTCTGAAACCAGAATATCCCATAAATTATATACTGACTTCGTGACAATGCTTTCACGACTTCACCTTTCATTGTCTCATGTTTCTCACCATTAAATGTGATAATAAGAGTATAAATGTGATACTCTTGTGAGGATTAAATGAATTAATATATGTAAAGTGCTAGGAATAATGCCTGGGAATAGAAGGCACACTGTATAAGTATAGTAATTCTATTATTAACCAAATTGCTTTGAAATTCACTCTTAATGAATCCCACTGATACATTTCCTTTTCCAGTAGAAAATAAGTGTTAAAAGGGCAATAATTTGCCTGTGCTGTGATATCACCGGAGTTTAGAAGTCCTTGACACGAGTTAAAAAAATATGCTAAATAAGGTAAATGGATAAGTGAATTCATTTTTTAAAAAGTACTTTCAAAGCCTGAGGGAGTTATTGCTTATATAATAATAATTTAATAATTATAACGATTGTTTCTTGGTCAATTATTATGAGCCACTCTTTGACTACATTGCTTAAGAGAAACCCCACAGGACCCTTAGAGGTGGTTATCATTATTATCTTCATTTTAGACACGAGGAATCTGATGCTCAGCAAGATGAAGCATACACCTTTCAAGATTGCTCACTAAATGTTGGAGCCAAGATTTGTGCCCATGTATGACTTATAGACAAGATGTGATTTTGCTCTGATTGACAGGGAATATATTCATTTTCAGATTTCTATAGAAATCTTTATGTTATAAAATAGAATAATTGAGTAGAATTTAGAAATTAAAAGTTGTCCTTTCAAAGTATAAAGTTTAAAATGTTTTCAGAAATGAATCTTTCAGTTATATCTCAACACACAACAGCAAAAGGGACTCAAGATGACATCACAGGAAGAAGCAATCCCTTAAACTTTAAGACAGAGAGTTTCATTGATTTTCATCCTGGCTGAAGGCCATTTTGAAATAAGTTGGTATGTAGCTTATAAAATATACAATAAAAAGCAACCAAACAAACAGAAGGCCAAGTTGAAATTATCCAGCAGTCAAAACTTTCGAGAAAAAAATGCACAGTCTGTCATCAAGGGTAAGAATTGATTATTTTGTGCCTCATGAGGAAAAAAATTAAGTGATATCCATCTATTTATAGGTGTAATTGATGCTTATGTATCAAAGAGAGACATTTTTCTGATTTTTACAGGAATGAAAATTTAAACCAAAATAAAACATGTGAGATTCTGGAACTAAATTTATAATAATATGCTTATCAAAAGTTTGTACTTATTTCATCCCACAGAAAAAGACTTTATAAAATGATGCCAATTAGCTAGTCACCTTCAAGGGTTAAACATTAAATGAAAAATAGCCATGGTCAGTTATTCCTGCCTAACCGGATTGCTGCCTGATGCATTGCATCAAACTCCCTTAAGTGGAACTTTAGATTAACAAGCATTATTACTTTTGAAGGAAACTTTAGCAATTATGTAGTAGAGGGATGTTAAAGAATTTTGAATCAATTACATAATGACAAAGAGGTCAAGTTTGGCACACTCCACTTTGGCAGCCCAGGTTTGTGGGTTCAGATCCCAGGCGTGGACCTACACTACTCATCAGTCATGCTGTGGCAGCATCCCACATATAAAGTGGAGGAAGATTGGCACAGATGTTAGCTCAGAGATAATCTTCCTCAGCAAAAAAACAAAAAAAAAGGAAAAGAAAAGAAATATCACTCTAGAACCAATGTGGAGAGTGGTGCGCAAGGGAGAAGAAACTAGAGCCAGAGAACCCAGTAGCAAACCTATTATAATGATTCAAGAGAAAATTTATGGAGGCATGATATAAAGCAGTGGCAGTGGGGAATAAATGGAGGGGGCAGAATAAAATGATCTTTAGAAGTTGGGCATGAAAGTACATTTTTGTCAAAATAGATATGGGGGCTAAATGAAAAGGAAGAATCTATATGAGTGACTCTAAACCTTCCTCTTCCACAATAAACACAAATATTTAGGCATATACAAATTTTACATAGAATTTCAGGTAGTTTTCTCAGGTACCCTGAAACTCAAACCCAATGTACAAGCCAGGGTTCAACCAGAGAAGCAAAATCAGTAGAAGATATATCTATCTATATCTATATCATCTATATCGTCTCTCTATGTATCTACACCCATCTATTGCAAGGAATTGGCTTACACAATTCCATACGACAGGCTGTTAGGAAGCACTGATTGAAACTCTCAGGGATGGCTAAACCTGTGGATTATGATAATCTCTCTTACTTGAAGTCATCTGATTATTGATTTTAATCACATTTACAAAATATCTTTACAACAACACTAGATTAATGTTGGATTAAATAACCGGGGACTTTAGCCTATCCAAGTTGTCAAAAAGATCATCACACTCATTGATAGATGTCAACTCAAAAAATTTCTGGTTTCATAATATTCCTAGATTTCTTGCCTAGAAAATTGGGAAGCTTGCCTCATAATTCATTGAAACAAGAGAGAGAAAAGGAAAATAAGAAGATCTTGGGTGAAGATAAAAAGCTATAATTTGGATTGTTGATTTTGAAGTCATCATTGCAAGATTAACAGTTTAACGTATGTTTAATAGTTTAAACGAAAATAAAATGCTTTTACGACATACTAATATATGAGAAAAAAAGTTAGCATGCTTTCCTTAAAGTAGCGTTGTATGGAGAATGCAGGCAAGTGATGATGGGAAACCTCGGTTTTAGTCCTCAATGTGTCACTAGGGAAGAATGCATTTGGGAAAGATATGTAACCTCTTTGGATTTCACTGTCTTTAACTGTGAAACAAGGGGGATATGCTAGATTGTTATGTCTTCTATTGCATTAGACGATGAACGCATTAAAATATTTCCCAAGTGTAATGATAATCAAAATAATTCCCTTAAAATTTGGGGGTAGGTTTGTCATTAGCCAACTCTTCACAAAAGGTTTATAGTCAGTAGTAGATATCTAGATAAAGTATAGATAAAAGTAGATAAAAGGATGGATATGACAGAAACCATGGGGGTGGGGAGAAAAATGCTTTCTCTGGCTGCGTTTAATTATTCACCTAGTCTGTTACTCTCTTCTTTTAAATTCTACATTCATTGAACAAGATGGCACTCAAGAGAATCAACATTTTGAAGCCATATGCTTCTAGGTACTCCCTCTTTGTCTCAAATATGCCTTGTTTCCCAAATTGGATTTAAATATTTTTTTTAAAAAAAGAGGAAAAGGAGGATAAAAAAGATGGAGACAAGAAGAAAGAGGAGAGAGAATGAGGACAAGGAAAATGTGAAAGTGAAAGAGAAGAGTCAATCAATATGAAAAAAATCATTTTAAATCACTGTGATAATAAAATATTACATCTCATTTAAATCATCTCTGTGTAAAATTCTTAGGCCAAAGGACTATTTTTTGACTGAATGTATGTTGTGTCGGAGCTGCTCAATTTATACTCTATTCTACAATCTCACCCCAAAAAAGGTGATTTGGTACAACTTCTGGTTGTGTTTATGCAAGAAATATACTACTCTTAATTCCATCGGTCTCTAAGTATTAAACTGCCAACGCATCTGCTGAGACCTGTCCCTGTCGGGTACACCACAGTAGGTAAATGGAGCGTGTGAATTAAATAAGCTAAGGGGCTGTTACTGAGCAAGTATGTTTTCTCTGTTTCTAAACAGTTTATCTCATTTCTCACTGTGATTCTTCATCATGCCTAGTGCTACTTACAGACATTTACAGTAATATTTAACATGAAAAAAGAAAATTTTCATCATAGGGTAAAGAACAAAATTGAATTAAATTCTCTAGGTTCAGTTTTGTTCGGGAATAAAGACGCTCATTAGACTCTAATTATCTTCAAAGTATATATTAATGATGTTTAATGAGCTGTTCTTTTCCAAGTGGCCCAAGTTACCCCCTTATATTTTGTTTGACAATAACCAAAATACTTTCAGCAAATAATACTTCACATAGCTGATCTTTTATAGACATTCTCTTGCTTTTCCCAAACATAGTAATGATGCACTCAATGGCAGTATGGGTAGCATGATAAAGTAGAAAATTATGTTTGGAATTTTATTAAAATATTTACTTGTTTACAGTGGTTTTTCATCTAGGCTTACACTTTTCAGAATTTAAAAATATGGCCTCTTCCTATGAATTGGCATGATTTTTCGTTTACTACCAACTTCAGATTCTTTGCCTAAGAAAGTAAAGCAAAGATTAGAATGGTCCAAAGTGACGTACACTGTAAAAATAGTATTGATTTCATTATGAAATGTATTTGTTTTTATATATCACCACCATTTCTTTAAACGTATGGGCATTCATTCACAACCTTTAAAATAATGAAGCTTCTTGTTCCTCCATCTCCCATTAGCTCTAGGATGTCGTTCAGATTAATTGTAAACAGAATTGATGATGATATTATCAAAGATTTTACTTGCTCTTGGGAAATAATAATTCCTCTGTGGTCATCTTTTTTGAGGCTATTCAATGCTAAAGCACTTAATCACATTGGCACCTTAATCTTACATAGGCATTGTAAGATTTAAAATAACTAACATCTTAGAGATGAACTTGAGAGCTGATTCATTTTCTGAAATAATATTAAACTGGACCACATCCTTTATGTGTTGTCTATTTGTTTTACCACTTTTCATGTTCGCACCTTAAATAGTAATTTTCACACAGTTAATATTCGCCTGATTCTTTGCGTAATCAAGCCTTAAATCAAATTACAAAAATACAGAACAAAACAAGAACAAGAACAAATTTAAAAACTAGCTATTTAAAATGATACCAGCATAGTCACATCAATACAGAACACAAGCTGTCCCAAAGCCACCACAGAAAGTGAGTGAGGTGTGACTGAAATATGGGATGGAAAAGGAACTTTTCCATCTCATGATTGGAAAATTGCAGCGGAGAGGGCCACTTATTGAAAATTTCTCTGCTACCAACAAGTCAAGATATCTAAAATTTTTCCATAATTTATTTCTTTTAGTTAAGACATTATGCCATCTATAGTCCACTCTATACTTTATGGCTTCTGGAAGATAACAACTATTAATGTGGCAGCCTCAATTAGTTTACTTAATGGTTTACATAAGTATTTAAGAACTTTGTTTGATAATCATTGTTTATCCAGTTGGATTTCCTAATTCTCCTGCACCCTATATCACATGTTCTGTTTCATAACAGATACAAACTAAAAGAAATATCCACAAATATAATTACTTTTTTAGAAACAGAGTTTCTGACATAAAGACCTCCTTTTTTCTCCACTAGAAAATGGTGGAGAGGTCTATACTATAAAAAGGACACTTTGAGCTCCTTTTAATCTCTTTTTCTTTTTCTCTCTTTCTCTCCTTTTCTGTAGCTTGGAGGGCCATTGCCTGGCCCATGGATCATATGGAGTCTACTTGGCCCCCAGGGAGTGACTCAATATAATTAGCTACAAACATGCGATATTATAAAATAAAGTGAATTAAAATGACTGTCTCATAGACTCCATCACAAGAGGAGAAATGTGCTAGTCGAGTTGATATTTTGGGGGTGGTGATGGAGCAGTGGTCTGCATGTCCTCAAGTAGTTGAACTTGAACTCTAGGAAATAAAAGAATGAACCTATGGCACATGAACGTTTATTGAGGATATAGCTTATATATCTCTCCTCCTCTACTTCTATTTTTCTTTCTATACCTTTATCTCTCTATTTATTCATCTATCTATCTATCTATTATCAGGAAAATTACGTAATCAGAGGCACTCATAACTAGAATATACAACTATGTACTGAGGGGCTTTGGGGGAGAAGAAGAAGAAAAAGAAGATTGGCAACAGTTGTTAGCTCAGGTGCCAATCTTAAAAAAAAAAAAAATAGAAAGAAAGAAAATCAATCAGAACATCCTGAGCAATAAGCTATTATTTTAAATATCTATCTGTTCGTCCAACCATCCATCCCTCTATCTATCCATCTACCTATCTACCTAGGTACTTATCTCCTATCTATCTAAAATGAATTGAGACGTGCTTTGCCAGGATACAACATTCACAGTGTGACTCTCACTATGTTATCCCAGTGTAGATTGGCTGTGTTTTTCCATGATCATTCCAGCCAAGGGATACACAACATTCAGTAATCACATACTCAAAGGTCAGAGACCAGAAGCCTCCACAAATTCTCTAGGTCAGGGCTTCTCAAAGATTTTTGCATTGTGCCACACATAGAAAATAAAGTTTACTTGTCACAATGGGAGTAGACTAGATGTGGGAATATTTATTTATAAGGGTTTGGAGGAAAGATTAATTTTATTTTCTAATAAAACAAATCCAGTTTCAAGAGATATATGAAATATTTAGTTTGTTGCAAGTTTTTAAGTAGAATACTCAAAATTTTAATGAGAAAAACTGTGCTTAATCAGTGACTATGACCTTTTCTACACTTGAAGTAGTTATTCACAATACCTGATTATGATTCTTAATAACAATCTCTTGAAAATTTTCAGATACTATTAACAACTACAACAAAACAGAAAACAAAAAAATGCTTACAAAATTGATGATATTTTTAAAACATCTTTGAAACATTTAAAAGCTTACAATTTTGAATTTTCATTTAAATAATCTATTAATAATTCCTTTGGTTTCATTGACAGGTGTAAAGCTAAAATTTCTGGTGATTACAAGAATTGACTAAAAACAGATTTGGCATCTCAAAGGGAAGGTGAAGCTCTAAGTCTAGAATAAGCACTTGTTAGAGCTGTCACCAAGCCCACTAAACCGTTAGCTTGGATGCCACTAGAAGAGCCTTAGAGACAAAAGCACCTAATGAGTGTGAATTCAACCACTCAGGTGAGCTAGCCGGAGCTTTGTCTGCCATGAGTTCCAGCATAGCCTCTCTGCCTTCCACTTCAGTTGGCTGATCTTCATCTTGCACAGCATATCCCTCCAGCACTTGGACCAAGGAAACATCCAGCAGCTCCACGGGGACTTGTCCACCGGAGAGTAGAGGCACAAAATGAGGTTGGCTGTTGAAGTAACAGATCTCCTTCTTGGGAATGTTCAGCATATCATAGTGAAATAGATGTTGCTCATCATTCTCCCTGCCTGCTGAGACAGGAGGGAGCGTTCTCAGACCTCTATCAGCTGTGGTCACAATGAGGAGTACCCAAGAAGTCAATATCTGGGATTACGCTTGCCATCCACTCACGTAAACTTGAGGGCAATGTTTCACTGAATGGGAAACTCTATCTTATCAATATACTCCCATGGGAAAATATACTCTGAAAAGAAATGTAACCAGAGCATCCTTAGTATAAGGTATTATTTTAAAATGCCAGACATGAGACATCTCTGAAAGAACTTTCTACTTTGGAGGAATTGGGTGCAAATTCTACAATTGGTCTGGGGGTGGGAGTGGTCAGTCAAATTTCAGCTGAATCCAGAAACTGTTTAGTCCAAGACAGTTCCTAAAAAATGGAGGAATGCTTTTGTAGATTAGCAGCCAGAGTTTTGGCAATTTGCATTTTATGAAGTGGTGTGGGGAGGAAGATTTAGGAGGTAGAGTCATGTACAAGAAGGGATGGAGGGAAACACATGTGGGCAGAAAGAGCATGTGAGGGTCATAGTGGAAAATTCTCAGTCCTTCTTGGTTTCTTACAATATCACTGTAAATATCTGAATATCCGTATCAAGGCCTTCACTTTTCTAGATCTCTTAAATTTGTAACTCCAGAAATCAGTTTGGGTATACTTTAACCTGGCAAAAGAGAAGAAAAAAAAGAATAAAGAAGGGAGAAAAATGGAAAGACTGGGTTGCATGTTTCTGTTCTCAAATGTAAGGGACACTGATTTATTTTCTTTTTATCAATTATTGCTATGATATAATATTATTTTCTATCTTTCATTTTAGTCTTTTATTCTCCCTCCCTCCTGAACATAGCCTAATCTTATCTGAGAATTGTCCCAATGAAATCAGAATTGAATGAAATGGCTTTAGAGTTAGGGAAAATAATTCAGCCTTTTGAGTCAGCTGAGACTAGTTTTAATTGTCTCTATGAATTTTTAAAACAAATTATTGGACAAGTTAGGCCTCAGGGTTCTCATTTTGAAAACTGTTCTTGGGGGCCACTCTACAGATTAAAAGAATAATGTGCCTAAAACAGACAAGCATGGTGCCAGTTTATAACAGTCATCCCCAAATATAGATGTAGTCCTCTCTCTTTTCTTTTCCCCTCTCCTTTTATTCTTCTGCTTGGGTGAGATCTTTCCAGGTACTAAGAAAAGTACTGATTTCAGATAATGCAGAAAAGCACAAAGCATATGCCCTCAAAACGTACTCAAATCTTTACCTTTAAACTTTTCATCCTTTCTTGCCCTTGACCTTGTGGTAAAATTCCACTGTTTTTTTAATAAAAGGTACAGATTTGTTTTTTATTGATAGAAAAATAAACTGTTATGAGAATTAGTTGGGAAGGAAGGATGCATTCATCTGTTCAACAGTTATGTATTAATCACCTGCTACATTCCAGGCAGTGTCCTACGTCGGGACTAATCAGTGAAACCAACCCTGTACTTATGAAATTTGCCTTCTGGAAGAGATATACCATAAGCACATAAGTGCATAACACAATGACATATAGTGATACGTGGTATGGAGGAAAATGAATTAGAACAAAAGGTAGAGAGTGACAGATTTGGAGAAGGCAGGGACTTATTTTAGAGAAAGTAGACCAGAAAGCGGTCTTTGGATGGCATTTGATCCCAGACGTGATGAAGTGAGGGGTGAAACAGATGGGATAAGGGCAGATGGGAGGCAGCAGTGAATGAAAACATTCTTTTTCCCCTCTATGAGTCTTAGATTCCTTGGCTAGGGCCTGTGAATCAAACTGACAAGAGACAAATTAACAAGAGAAAAAAAACGACAGTGCTAATTACATACCTAGGCATTGGAATTCACAAAGAAAAATGTGGCTCAAGAGGGTGATGAGATAATTAAGGCTTATGTCATCTTAAGCTAAACAAAGGAAGAGGGATTTGGGGATTCTGTGCAGGTGAGCCAAGTTATGGGTGTGACCAGGAAAAATAAGGTAAGCAGGAGATGTTTAGTAAGGTTTGTTGTGCAGATTTCCGTCAGTGCCTTCCCATTAATAGGAGTTGTTAAGAGTTTTCTTCATGGTAGGGAAAGGAAGATACCTTCACAAATAGAAATTTCCTTTATAAATGCACATTTCCTTTGCATAAGAAAACCTTTTGCCCTAAATTTAGAGATTTTGCTGGTCTGCTAGTTCTCAGTAGCCTTTAGCTCAAAATAATCAATGTGCCAAAGAGGTATATTTGGGGGTGACGTATTCTAGTACCCTTTCTTATAATATTACATTGCAAAGAATCCCATTCAAGATTTGTTTGTATTTTGGTGAATACACATTACCTGGAGAATTCAGTGTCATGGATGCTAACCAATACATGAATAGACCAAATTCTATTATTTTCAAATAGGGTTTCTCCAAAATTATAAGCCAGTGTTATAAATTTTACTTTATTAAGCTTTATTAAATATAAAATAAGCCAGAATAAGAAAACAAAAACTTAAAATAATTGCTGAAATATGAGAAATCTTGAGAATGACTGGGAAAAAAAAAGGACAAGAGATTAGTCAGTAAAGAGCAAAAATGCCTTGCTATGAGATAATATGAAATATTTTAGGATGGAGCAGCTGACCATTTTTCCTACTTCTCACTTTATCTATCCAATCAGCTAGTACTAAAATGCCCTGAATATGTGAAAGCATCAATTCCTGCCAGATCTCTTTCCATTGTGTGGCTCAGTAGGTATCTTTTTAAAGGTAAAATGTTCATAGTTGTCATTAACAATAGTAGAGATCTGTGACCCTGGTGAGTGCTTCCTTTGTTCCCTCTGGAACTTTCTCTGACAGCTTTTCAATTCTCACTAGTAAAATTGAAATCTATCTTTTCCAACTGTTCATCATTGGGTAATTGCATTCCTATTTGGGTAATTATCTCCTTAATGAGAAAATTACAATTCTTCTCAACTTCTACCATATTTCTGAGAACCAATTTATTTAGTTCAGTAATAGTAAAGGTCAACTCTCTAGAAATATTTACGCTTTTTAAATCTTGATCAGGTTCAGACTAATTCACCTAATTTTTAACTAAAGTAAATCTCCTCCTTCTAGGAACACTTGATGCAATCTTCTCTGATCAGATGCTTGTTATCTTTATTTTCAAATTCTGGGGAAATATTATTCTTTGGATGGTTATCAAACAATTTGTTTCCTTTGCTTCTAGATTTTAAAGGATAATTTCTATTTTGACTCAGAAATTAAGCATTCCTATTTAGTAACTTAGTAACATTGCAACTAGAAATTAGACACAGAGTTATTGCACCCCTTCATTGCTTTATTTGCAATTGCCGTTGAGGATCTAATCATTTTTCAAACAGGCCAGTGGTGAGAAACATAAGACAGAATTTTATATGCTTCTAGAATTTCAAAAATTTTTATATAATTCTTGACCACATGAAATGTATTTGTTAATAGTAAAAATGTTTATTATATACTATAGTGATAAATTTCTAACGACCAGGAGTGCCTCTTCATCAGAATAATTCATTAAAACCATTCAATTTCTTTTGAGATATGATTTAAAAATTTTCATATATGTAAAAAATATCTTTAAACATTTTTAAAGATGGCACAACACTAAAATACAAGTTTCAACTTTAAAATACTATCCAGGATAAATATTGATCTCTACTTATAAAGTATATGCAGTCTTAATTTTTTTGAAACATGAAATCATAAAAATTAACTTGATATGTTACTTAAAGGACCATATATAATGTATATTAGAGTCATAAAGAGATCTGTCTGAGTCTAATTCCTACCAATCTCTAACTTTGTGATCATATAACTTCTCTCAGCTTTTGTTTTTGCATTTGTAAAACAGAGGTTATAATATCTTCCTAATAGGATCATGGTAAGGACAAAATATAAGTATATGCAGGTTGAGCATATTGCCTGAGAACCAGGGAACAAGCAATAAATTATATTTTGTTCATCCATTTGTTCAATGTATATTTATTGAGCATTTGTACCTCTTACTAGATTTAGGGGGAAAATAGTGAAAATATGCCTGACAGTGACAAGCTAATGTAAGAGATGAGAATGGGGAGGGCTATTTTAGGGTTAGAAACTCAACTTTAAATATGACATCATAGAAGTGTAACCACAAGCCCACTAGAGCCAGTTCAAACAGACCCCATCTCTTATCAACAGAGTGGCTAAGAATGTTCTTTCAGAAAATTTGCAAAGTCACATAGCCAGAGCATACACAGAAGAAGAAATCTTGACCTGAAATGATTGTGGAACAAAAGATTGTCCTCCCCACAGAACCAAAGGACCAGGACATGACTGGTACTTGAAAATCAGACTCCCATCAGAAGCAAGGGGTTCATCATCCAGGAAGATTTGGTGTTAAAATCCCTTCCTCACCTTACCACAAATGTTTAAAGCTTTACCGTAAAGGCTTAAAGCCCACCGATCAAAACATGTCCTACCAGTGTTTCCGCGTACCAGCCTGTTCTCCCTAACCTCTCAAATTTTGCTCCAAATCCTGAATAAGGGAGACATAAATGAGGGCATATGCTCCCTGTCTCCTTGCAGATCAATATAGCAATAAAGCTATTTTCTTTTCCTAAAAGCTCATGCCATAATAATTTGCTTTTTTTTAATGTGTCAGGTAAGAAAACCCCATCTTTGTGTGGCAACAGAAGTGTCACTAATAAGATGGAATTTGAACAAAGACCAAAATGACGTGAGGATAGAAGTCATGAGACTATATAGGAGCTGCGAAACCCAAGCAAAGGAAAAAGAAAACAAGTGCAAGAGCTTTGAGGTGAGAATGTACTCAACATATTTCAGGAGCAATAAGAAGGTCACTGGGTAGCAGGGACTAAATGAAAAAAGGAAAGCAGTACAAACAAATGTTTGCTGAATGCTGACAGTGTTTCAGAAATATTCTAAATTGCTTTATATTTAACGCATTTTATCCTTAAAAAAACCCCAATAATGTAAGTATTATTATCCCCATTATACAGAAGAGGGCACTAAGGAGTACAGAGGTTAAATAACACCTGGTAAATGATGGAGCCACCATTTGAAACTAGAAATTCAGGCTCCTGAGCCCATGATCTGAACCATGGGCATGGTAGGAGATGGAATGAAAATGGTGAGGGGAGGAGAGGCCATTGTATGCACTTAAGACTTTAAATCGAGATGAAAAGCTATATTAAGATTTTGAGTAGAGGAGTGTCATGATTTGCCCTCAGTTTTAGCAGGATCATTGTGCCTATCTTGTTAAGAATGACTGTGAGGGGAAGAGCAAAAGCAGAGAAAACAGTTAGGAAGCACTTGTAATAAAAGTGAGCAATGGTTGTAGCTTAGAGCGATGCTGATGGAAAAATTTTAAAAATGGTGAAAAAATACTTAGAATCTGCATATTGTGTGAAATTAAAGCCAACAGTATTTGCTGAAAGACTGAATGTAGAGTATGATGTAATGTATTCAAAGATAACCCTGATTTCTGGCTCAACAACTGGGAGAATGGAGCTGCCATTAATTGAGATAGAAGGACAAGATGTAGAGGTGAAGGTAAAGAGGCTAGTTTTAAACAAGCTACACTTCAGATTCCTATTAGATATTGTGAGGACCTGAAATTGGCCACCTCAAGATATGTCTCTTTGGCATCAGGATTATTTGAGGTCGATTGCTTTTGATAAACTGGGACAGGGAAGGAGGAATGGAACTTGCCCTTTGTTAGGACACGTTTACATTTGTAAAGTAAATCTCTATCTGTAAAAGGTGCCTCCCTCTCTGTACCAGGAACAAGAAAGGCGATGACCTTCTCTCTAGAAACTCTTAATCAATACCAAAGGCAAGGACTTAAATCTGCATTTTATTGTGCTAGTCTGGTAACCTCCTGTAACTGACTTCCCTCCCCCTCCCAACGTTGGCATCTCCTTAAAGATTAAGCATCTTTCTTTAGGCTGGGAACCGATTGCGGCGCTCGTCTGTGACCCCCCCACCCCCAGCCCGAGGCAACACACCTGCCACCCCGCAGCATTCACTGGGACAGCAGACCTATCTGTCGTTTCCTTCAAGCGCCGTGCTGACAGAGCAGCCTCGTGACTATTGTAAAAGGGACATTTCAATCACATGTGAAACACCCTGTTTGGGGTATATAACCACTCTGTGTACCCCACTTCTTCGGTGCCCTTTCTTCCTTCGGGAAGAAAGGCCCCGGGCCATGGTTCCTCATAAAGCTTTGTTTAATTTTCTCTTGCTATTCTGTCTCTTGTGAATTTAATTCGTTCTCCGGCCAGACGAACCCCCATTTGGGGAGAGGAAATGTCTTCCTCCCCTACAGTATCCAGTGGGGAATTGTTGAGTGTATTGTAGGATATACAAGTCTGGATTCTTTAGCATATAGATAATATTTAAAGCCATGAAACTGAATGAGATTACTATAAGAGTGAGTGTGGATCAAAAAACCCAAGAGGTCTAAGGGTATTTCCAACCTTTAGCAGCAGAGAAATAAGGAGGAAGTAAGAATCAGAATGTGAAAGACTAGCTAGTGAAGTAGAAGGAAAACAAAGAGCATATGATATCATGAATGTCTAATGTAGTGTACCTGGGTAGAGTGATTGTGTTAAATGCTGCTAAAAGTCACACAAAATGATCACTGAAAATTAGCCATTAGATTGAGCAAGATGGATGTCATTTGTAATCCTGAGAATAGTAGCTTTGGTGGAATGTTGGAGGCAAATTATCCATCTATCTATCTATCTATCTATCTATTGGGAGAGAAAGGGAAATAAAGACATTTATTGACCTCTATTTCGAGAACTTTACAATAATCAGAAACAGAAATAGTGCAACTAAAGCCATATATAAAATCAAGAGGGGTTTCTTTATTTTAAAGATGGTATATGTAAATATATATCATGTATGTATGAAATATATACCATAAGTATATTTTTATAGTGATGTGGATGATCCAATCAAAAGAGGTGAATTGATCATGCAGAAGAGAAAGGAAAAATTCCTAGAGAGGTAACCTTAGGTGAGTGCAAGCAGATGATATCTAAAGTACTCATGAATGAGTTTCACTTATAATCACCAAGAAGTTATATACAGTAAGAAATGGGAAGAAGCAATATATAGAGGCTAATGTAGGGAGATGAGTAGATACGGTGGTGTGATGTGTAGAATTGATGTTCTGATTGCTTCTATTTACTCAGTGACATAAGAGAAAAGGAAAAGTTATAGACGCAGATAAAATGAGTAGAGAAAGGAAAAATATAAGAAAAACATTATAATTGCCAAACAGAATTAAGAGACCACTTGAGGTCAGTAGTCCTGAATTTGACATAAGAGTTGTCAGCATGGTTGTATGTTTCTATCTACCTTTGTACAGATGCAAGGGCTATTAACCTTTTCACCAAAATTTCTCTCATTGAAATCAAGTTAAGTTGTACACATGTCCATCCAGGTAGAGATTTTTTATTTCACAGTTTCTCTTTTACTTATTGTAGAAATGTGATGAAATCTTACCTGGGAATGTGAGCAGAAGTGATATGGGAACTGCCTCACTTGTTTAGAAGATCATTATTAACCCACATGTCTTCTCTTTCCAGATTAAATGAATTGAGTCATGGACAGGCACATTACCCAGCTCTAAGGAGGAAGATGAGGATAATGCTCTAGCAGTGGGAAAGGAAAAAGGAAACCTAAGTCATTGGATGTTCGCATGGAGTTGAGGCTCCCTGCTAAACTGGACTACTCATCTTAATATCTTTAGTTGAGAAAAAAATAAACTTCTATCTTGTTTAAGTCTTTATATTTTGGAGGTCTCTTTGTTCAAACAGTATATCTTCTGCCCTAATAGTCAAGTGAGGATGCAAGTTAAAATAAGAATTTAGTTTTAATCAGATTTGGACTTTTGCTACGATATTATAACAAAGGGAGGGGTGGTGGGAGGGCTAAGGATGTATGCATGGGAAGAGTTACAATGATTAAGCATGAAATTTAAGCTGTATAAAGAGGGAAGTAAGGACATCAGTGGGGGATAGCGAAGGGTAGTACAATCAAGTGATAGAGTCAAAGCATTAAGGAGTTAGGTTTCAGAGACAGTTTCAGAGATAGAGAGAGAGTTGATGGTGGTGGAGAATGGAATACTTGAAATTGAAGTTATGGAAAAGTGCAATAATTTGTAACAATATGGTTTAGATCATAGCCATGGTGTTACTTAAGGTGAGGTAGAGTGAATGATAAGAGAAAGAACCTGAGAGACAAGAGTATTAGAATGAGCATTAACCTAGATATTGAAAACAGCTAGAATTATGACAGAGGCAGTGCCAGAAACAGTAACACTAAGCCAGGAGATAAATTTTCAAAGAATAAGAAAGAGTGACCCAGGGGTTGCTAAATGATTTCAACAAGAGGGAGTAATTATTACTGTACCATGTGTTTAAGCTTCACCACAGTTAACTTATCCATTTCAAACTTCACAACCATGGTGTCCCTGATAACACATCTTATCTTTGACTTCATTCCAGAAGCTAAGCATTAGAGATATTCCATAACAGAGAGAGAGGCTACACTTGCTCATATTGTTACAACCGTGGGGTAATGACAAATGCTGAATTTTGGAGATGTTGCAATTTGTTGAAATAACAAATATTTTTCTAGCTGGTGTTCTGAGGGTTTTTTTTAGCCCAAAGCAAATGCCACTGCCAGCAAGCAAAAGGGAATCATTTGTCTCACAGCAGACGACAGTGAAGATAACAAAAGAACAGTGTAAGCCAGCTACAACGTCCTTTCCTCTGATCTCTCTCTTTCATAACTAGAGCTCAGTAATTAAAGAGAGCCTGGCTTATTTATTGGATACCTTGAAAAAGCAACTCAAGAAAGAAAATTTTGTAGCTTAAGGAAAAAAATGGATTTTTTTTTCTTACCTAAAATATTAGGTACTTGAAAAACGTTGTAATTGAATAATTTTAGAGAGCTACGCAGCATCCATTTTTATGACAGCTTTGTGGTAACTGTTTTCCAGAAAAATGTGAGTATCTTCTTCTTTGAAAAATGCTTACATTATCTTTTACTTTCATTTGAAATACCTAAAGCAGTAATGTGTCTTATTTTCCTCTTGAGACCTGGAGACAATCTCATAATACGTCCCAAGAGGGAAGACTTGAAATGTGAGTGTGGACTTGGTTTGAAGGTAAATCTGGAAATTTACAAGTCTTAGATAAATTTAAATAGACATGATTGGGGTGCAGATAGTGTAGATGCTTCTTCCATTCCTTTTGTCTCTATGGAATGCTTGTGCTTCACATTCCTTTCTCAAATTATCTTATTATGAAACTCCTGGCCTTCCAAGCATCTCTTCCTCTGAAGTTTAAAAAGGCACTCTCAGTTTAGGCTACTACACATTTAAGAACAAGACTAGAAATTTTAGATACTGTACAAAGCAAACAGATAATTTGAAGAGGGAAACGAGGAATTTATGTATGTCTTGACAAATAAGTGTAAATATGGGCAGAGAGGAAGAAGCAGATAATGAAAACGCATCTTCAGGAAAAGTGGACCTAATGAAGCTATATACCAAAGGGAGTCCACAATACTTGAGCTAAAATTATGGAAATAGAAAATCATTGAGACTGCTCACAGTAAGGGGCGGAGACAGGATACGGTTGTATAAGAGAGCGATGAATAAGAGGTTTGTTTGTTCATAAGTGCAATCAGCTGTCAAATAAAAACCTATGAGCAAACATTGAGACGATTCATAATGTATAGCAAATGAAAGCCCTTTATAATCTAAAAAGCTTCCCCATCCCCCCATCTCTAGGTTAAACAGAGTTAACAGTTTGGTGTATATTCTTTTAAAATTGTACTTTAAAAATAGAATTTTAATTTTAGGAGCCGACCCGGTGGCACAGCAGTTAAGTTCACACGTTCTGCTTTGGCGCCCCAGGGTTTGCCAGTTCGGATCACAGGTGCAGACATGGCTCTGTTTGGCAAGCCATAATGTGGCAGGCGTCCCACATATAAAGTAGAGGAAGATGGGCATGGATGTTAGCTCAGGGCCAGTCTTCCTCAGCAAAAAGAGGAGGGTTGGCAGCAGATGTTAGCTCAGGGCTAACGTTCCTCAAAAATAAAAAATATATATAGAATTTTAATTTTAAATTAGTTGATACATATGAAATGTGTAACGTATATGAAGCGTAATAACATTAACACATATATACTCACAAATCAAAGGAACAATTGTAATTTTATATAAACTTGTCAAATTCCCTGTCTATCCTCTAACGGCCTTAACTATTCTCCAAAGATAACATTGAATACTGATTTAAGCTCATTTTTTAAATTATCCTCTTGCTTTTCTTACACTTCCAGATATTTATGTATCCATAAACAATATATTTTTTAGTTCTTTTTTGTTTTCCTGTGGCTTAGTTTTTTTTAACATCATTATTCTAATAGTCGCCTATGTTGAGGTGTGTAGCTGGTATTCCTTCATTCTAAATACTGCATAATTTTCAACTTTTTGAATGTACTCCAGTGTATTTACCCATTCTCTTGTTGGACATTTGAGTTAGACTGTTATTTGTTTGTTTTTTTGTTTTGCTCTTACAAACATGCTACCCCTATCATTCTTGTATTTGTCTTCTAGTCTACATGTGTAAGAGTTTCTATCCTTCTATGAAGTAGATTGATGGGTAATATGATCTTGAATGTAGAACTTTACAAAAGATACTGAGTAAGTTTGCAAATTGGTTTTAATAATTTTACTCCTACCAGCATTAATATTGTGGTTCCCATTATATCACACCATTTGAAAACATGTTGTATTGTCAGACATTTGAAATTTTTCTCAATCCATGGAATTTAAGATTAATTTTGCTTTTCATTTCCCTGATTACTATTGAAGTTTAAACTTTTTTTCATATATTTTTCATCAAGGTTTCCCCTTCTCTGTAGTGGCTATTGTTATTGAAACCAGCTCAACACAAGGTTGACATAAGGGAAGCCATATTGTAGAAAAGAGATCATGTTGTAACTTTGAATGACCTCTGACTAACTAACCCAGCTGTGTTTGCACTCTCCAGCAGATCCACCTGTTCTGTAGATTTTATGACCCCTGCTAGTACATATACCTCCCAGCTGCAATAAGACAATAAATTCGTTGTTTTGAATTCCTTAGGAATGTGATGATCCCCCCAAACAGAGAGTCTATGCTGATAGCCATCATCAGTGAAAACTGAAAGGTCTGGTGTGGCAACCCCCAGTCTGTATCACCAGAGAGGCAACATTCTTAACTCCCTCTCATATAACCCACTGGCCTACATAACTGCTTCAAGATTCTATGCCCCCTTAAGATGGTTATTTTGGACATTAGTCAGCCATCTTCCCTCTAGTTAGCAAGCTGTAATAAAATGCCCTTTCTCTGCCACCATCTTGCCTCTTGACGATTGGCTTTTGTCTCATGGCCAGCAGATTGTGCCCATTGTGCAGTAATGTTATTGCCATTTTTTTATTGGCTTGATTATCATCTTTTTTTTTATGAATTACAGGAGCTATTTCTCGATTCTAATCCTTTACAAAATGCACAGAAAATATTTTTTTCTAATGTGTGATTTGTTTTAATTTGGACTCACAAATACATAGAATATTGATGTCTATGTTTAAAGAAATAAAAATGGCTATTAAAATTTTACTAGTAATAGGAGAACACAAAAATGATCAGGATAATATTAATAAAAAAACAAAAATGAACTCAAATCTTAGAAAAGAAAGCAAATAATTTTAAGTAAATTACTCCTTTGAATGTTAAACCACAGTGTAAACCCAAATAAAAAGAAATTGGTGAACCAGTTGTTCAATCTAAAGAAAGTACATAGAATATAGTAAAGTGACAGGGTATGATAATGAGAATAAGAGACACGGAGAATAGCTAAAAAGTTTCAACCTAAAAGTAATTAGAGTTTTAGAAGAAAGAAAATAGCATGGTGAGGAGATAATATTCAAAGGGATAGTGCCTGAGATTTTTCCAAAATTAAAAGAATGAATCTTTAAAATCGTGAATCTTTTGTTAGAAATGGTCTACCCTGAGACCTGAGAGTTCTTGGTAACATTCTAAAGTGCTAAAAAAGCATGAAGCAACCACATCTGGGAGCATAGAAGTTATAGAGTTCCAAACCCTACTCCATTAGTGACTGTCAGAGATATTGAGGCATATGACCAGGTCCTCTCAATTCAGGCATTTAGAATGATGACTGCACAACTTCAGGAGTTCCCATGTGCGTTGACTTTAGTGTGGATTGCATCCCTCAGAGCTAGTCAATGCATTGGCTTATTCATCAGTCACAAGGAATGCTCTAGTTCATACCCTCAAGGATTTAAAAGCATAGCCAGAGATATAATTTATCTAATTCTCTTAAAACAAAATTATCTTCTTATTAATGGCTATAAATATTAAACAAACATAGTTGTTAAAAGACTATATGGATTAAAATATTATAATTGGTGTGACACAAAATAATTTCAAAGGAAAGAATCATGATTTGTCTCCATCCTTCTTACTCTTACCTTTGCTGATTGAAGCCTTGTTTGAGACAGACTTTGCACCACAGATTTATTAAGACTCTAGGTGCTAGGGGCCAAAAATCAAGCTTGTATGTGGAAAAACCATCACTGCTATTGATTGGGTCATCTAGCCCCAGAGAATTACTAAATGTGTTATTTCTCAGCTCTGTCTCCAGGACTTGTCCCACGGAGGTGTCTCCTTTCCTTTTGAAAAGGAAGAAATTCTCCCCGACTTTCAGCAGACATGATATTTTGTTGTCTTTTCAATAACCGAGAAATCAAAGAGACAAATTACTAACAACAAAAAAAGAGAGCAATTTAATTTCTAAACTGGTGGCAGAGGTTAGAAAGGCACGGAGAAATGAACATTTTTCTTCTGACTTTGTCTGATATATCTCCACGATTGCTTTGTATAAGGTTTTGGATCTCTACTTTGCTATAGATCTTGTTCACAAGATAAAAAGATAAATCATTTTTTGTTTCCATTGTAGGTCTCTGTCATGCCTAAGTCTCTCAAAGCTTCTTAAACCTGATTTTTCTTCTCTAGATGTACCATAGACAATCATATAAAAGGAGACATCAATTTTATGATTTAAAAGCTCAGCTGTAGCCACTAAATACCAGTGTTTTTGTTCACTTTTGCATGTTATTGATGGGAGAGGGGGAGGGGATCTTACCTTTGTTCTTATGCTACTTACCTGTTTTAAATTCCTTAGGCAACTAGAATAACCTTAGTATTTTATAAAGTCCTTAGGACATACTTCTTTGTCACCCAACTGCTATGTTGAAGTTCAAATTAAAACTAGTTAAATAAGAAGGGAGAGCAGAGTTCCTTTATCCTTTGTACTCTGACTTTGAACTTGAAGCCAAATGCAGTAGCCTGGTGTCTGCTTGCTGTGAGGTAACCTCAAAGGCAAAGTCGTTCAAATGACTGGTTTTCCAGGTTACTTCTTAATGGTACTGCCTAACCTCTTATACCCATGCTGTACGGCCTTTGTACAATTGGTTTAATGAGTGTATCCTCTAATTGCCCCCCAAAGTGACTTTTCATCTAGAACATTAAGGATTTTAAGAGGCTAGTCAACCTTTTGAACTAAGACCTGTCCTTGAATTAAGCACATGTGTATTCTACTCTATGTATTATTTATTCACTTCTAATGGACAATTCCCAATGGAAACTTTTGAAAAACTGTTTTCATTATTGAAGAGCAAAACCTATTTTTTCTACCTTGTAAGTGCTCTCTCTTCATTTCTTTCTGTCATTTTGGCTTTATGGTTCTCACCTCCTGGCTCTATACAACAAACAAGAAGGCAGGCAGAAACTTAGTGGAAAATATTTATTCAATACCCACCAAGGGCCTGGCACTGTTTTACTGGAGAGTCAGACAATAATTACATAAATTGATAATAAGAATATTTAAAACAGTGAGATGGCAACAAAGAAAATAAATAGAATAATAACACAGTGATGGGACAGTGGGGGCACTACTTTAGGTAGGGAATTCTTTGAAGGCTTTTCTGAAAAAAATGATATTTAAACAAAGTCCTAACTGATGAGAAGGAGGCAATCATATGAAATCTAAGACAAAAAGAAAGAATAAAGAAGAATCAGAGAAGTTCAGATCATGCCCTATCTTGGAGACTATGGTGACGAATCTGGCATTTCATTTCATTCTATTTCATTGGGTAATAATAAAAGCCTTTAACAAAGAGGTGAGTCATATCTTAGAAAGTATGATTACTCTCTAAAGAAAGCTGACTGTTGCCAAAGAGAAGCAAAGTAGGACACCGATTAAAGCAGTAAGAACAGATTTGACTCAGTAACTACTGCAGTTGGAGAAAGAGACTTCAGCAGTACAAGAACTGAGCTCAACTCCAAATACAGCAAAGACAACCGGGGAGTTATAGCCAAAAAGCCAAGTGAGAGAGTCAGTGGATGGAAAGTTACTAAGAGGAGACATCAAGAGTAGGGAGATTCTCGTTGAACTGGCTGAAGGGGATTCTTGCTAAAGACAGGCCAATGACTTAGACATCAAAGGTGGGGATGAGGAACTTGTACAGATATGAAGAGTGATCAGATATCAAGGATGGGAGAGTGTCATCAAGTTGATTCAGCAGGATTCTTTGCTAAAACTAACTTCAGCAGGCCAAGGACAAGGCCCAAGGATAAGACCTAGTCCAAAAGAGGGCTCAAAGGAGATTGTCTATAGTTTGGTCAAGGAAAGAGTCTGTCACTACCTCTGTGTGACACTTAGAATTGTACACTAAGGGGTCTAAAGAGTTAAGACAGGGACACGTATTAGGAGAGTCTATTATGTTAATCTAGATGTGACATAATAGTAGCTTTAGAAGAGAAAATGGGAAGAAATGGCTATTTGGGGATATAATTTTTAAGGTAAATCTGACTGAACTTGCCATCAGAAAGAGACTCCAAAAAGATCATGGAGGCAGTCTTCTCAGCTTTTAGGCTGAGCAACTGAGTGGAAATAGTGTCAATTAACAGAGATGGATAGGCTTGCAGAGGAAGGGCAGGTATAGGGTGTGTGGGGGGAATCAATAGTCCTTTTTGGATAAGTTATGTCTGAGATACTTTCCAATAACTCAGTTAGATGTTAAATGGATAGTTAAGTTTGGAGCTGAAAGGTTAGAACAGAGCCAGGGGTATAGAGAGAGGAGCCTTCAACAGAAATAGGGTTTAAAGCCAAGGGACTAGATGGAAACAACTGAGTAACAAATAGAAAGTGATGTGGTTTTCTCTGCCTTTTGCTCATAAAGGATCAAGAAAGTTGTTAGAAGCCCTCATAGTAAATATTTTGACATAATTATTGATGGGGATTTTTAGGCTGCTTAATTTTAAAACAGTTTTATGATGAGGATTTTTAGGCTGGTTACTTTTAAAACTACAGATAAGAAGCAGGCTCCAAGGAGTGGAATTTGTTTGCCCTTTGATCAGAGGCAATTGCATTTGTAAAGGAAATCTTCATGCCTCCCTCTCTGGAATTTGTTTGCCCCTTGTTGGGAAAACATTTACATTTCTCAGGGAAACCTCTATCTGTGAAGATGCCTCCCTCTCTGAGCCAGGAGGAAGGGGGGATGACCTTATCTTTGAAGACTGTTTGGCAACCTCTTGTAACTGACCCGCCACCCCAAAATCCTCCTTTGTCTTTAGCCGAGGATAATATTTGAGCGGTGACTTCTGCCATTTACTCAATCCGGTTTGATTCTTATCTAAAAGTTGTGGGACCACCAAATGGCCAGACCAAACGGGCACTAATAAAGAGATAACTCACACACCTATGCCTTAAATATTGGCCCCAACCCTCAGTTCGGGGCAGCGGCAGCAGCAGAAGCTCCGACTGCCCATGGGTCCTGTCCCCATGCTATTCCACACTATTCTCTAAATAAAAGAGCACTACTGCCAGATCTTGAGAGTCTAAGAAATCTTTCTTTCGACTCCTCGGCTCACCGATCCCGCATCAATTATCATTTAGGAAATGTATATATAATGATGTAATAGACTGGTACTCTCTATGACTATCCAGTGGTAAGTGTCCACTTAATATTCTACAAGAGGAAAAAAGGAGAAGGGAACTAATACATTGAATATTTACCCTGCCATGACCTGGGATACATTTTTCTCAAAATTGTTTCATTTAATCAACTCCATGAAGTAGATATAATTTTCATTTTAGAGAGGAGCGCACCAAGCCTTAAAAGGAGATATGACAACTTTCTGATGTTAATACTGCAGGGCCAGGATTCGAACCCACATTTGTCTGGCTAAAAAGCTTGTGCATAGCTCATTAAGAAAAGTCGCTTGAATCCTACACAGATGGGAATAAATTAATACTATCCTCAGTATGTAAAATTAAGATTCTCTCAGTAATTTGTCCCCTTGATTATAAATAGCCAAAACTAAGATCCACAAAGTGGCTACTGAAGTTGGGAGCATCGAATGGAAGGTTATGATGAAAAATGGAAAGTTTCATTATAGTTTAAGACCCCATCCTGGATACACATATGTTCTTCCAAATTGATGGTGAATTTGGTTATTCAAAATAAAATCCCTGATTTCACTGTTTTATGGCTCATGTTGTGCATTAAGGAGCTACGTATGGGTATTTGTTTTATCAGAGTTTATGAGACCATGGCCAGCCAACGTGCTATTCTGCATTTCAGCACCCTTTTCTCAGAGGTATATAGGAGAACTGACATTTACTTTGGATTAGTAATCAATTGATAATTTATATAATTGACTTCTATTCCTCAGAACTGCCTTTCCTATTGAAAGTGTCCAACCTTGCTGTGTCTTTGTACTATGAGCCAATAAACATTTCTTCAAATAACAGCTTGAGAAATGTGTGTGTGTGAAAGAATGGGAAGCTAACTAAATAACACATCTAAATTTTTGTCTTCAACTCAATTCGTCAGTTGCTTTGATATTGTGTTAGCATTGAATGAGATTTTCGTTTTGCACTTGTATTCTTAAACATTCCATTATTTTTCTTTCTCTTCCTTCCTTCCTTCATTTCTTGCTTCCTTCCTTTTAATGAGAACATTTAAGTTCTACTCTCTGATGAAATTTCAAATATATAATACAACATTATGAACTACAGTCACCATGTTTTACCTTAGATCCTCAGACCTTATTCATCTTATAGCTGAAAGTGTGTCCCCTTTTACCAGTCTCTCCCTGTTCCCTCCCCCGGCAACCAGTTTCTACTCTCTGTTTCTAAGAGTTTGACTTTCTTTTATTTCAGCTTCCACATATAAGTGATACATGCAGCATTTGTTTTTTCAGTATTCTTAACATGTCACCAAACAGATAACAACTTGTCTTAAATAAGATAATTCATTTAAAGTGTTTAGAAGAGTACCTGGTATGAACTCAACAAAGGTGAAGACAAAAGAAATTGTGGGAATGGGCCACATGGAAAATTGGGTACAGAGCTGAAGGCAAGAGAACAGTGAATGCAAAGGCCAAAGGTGGAATCACTCTTAACATCTTAAAGCAACAGCAAAAGTGATAGTGTGGCTGGGCCAGACCTGGAGATAGGAGAGTAGCAGATATATCGGAGTGGTAACCCCGGCCCAGATGACACGCAGACTTTTAGTCCATGGTAAATACTTGGGGTTTTGTTCTAAGTTTGATAAGAAGCGACTGGAGGGTTTTGATCAGGAGAATGACATGATTTGTCTTATGGCTTATTTAAGTGACTGCTACTTAACTACTAAATGATAGTGCACACACACACATCTATCTCTCTAGCTACCTGATATAAAAAGGATACCTAGATCTCTGATATATATATATATATGATTGATTTATATATATATATAAATATTACATTTTGGGACCCACATTGTGTTTTCAACTCTGAAGACATAAGCAAGAACAAGAAATTGTCTTGAATTCTAAGACATTTACAATCTAATAAAGCAGGCAAGATTTATGTGAGACAGACAAAAATGTGAATGGCTTGGGGCTTATTTATCTTGATATCTCTCTCAGTAATCTCTGATCCACTACTTGTTAATTGTGTAAACTTGGATATGGTCTTTAACATCATTGTGGCTTTCTTTTCTATTAAATAGCAAAATAACAAAAGCTATTTCAGGTAGGAGCAGTATCTTGGAAGAGAGTGGCTCTAAAGCACATTCTCCAAAGATATGGCCATGTGAGATATTTGCGGGGAGAAAAATGCATATAAAAAGTTGCAAGACAATGTATGCAATAAAGTTGCAGTTATTATTAATAAGATAGCTTGGATATTAGTATATTTAAAAAAATATGAAGAAAGAAGGGACAGAGGGAGAAAAGGAGAGAAATTAAGCGTGTTTTCTAATAAACACTAACTTTACATTATCACTTATAAACGTGGAATAACAATAGCTGATACTGAGTGCTTGCAAAGTGCCGTATATTATTCTAAGTATTTTATACATATCAAGTCAAGTTCATCCTCAAAACTTCTAAATGAGATAAGCAGTGTTTTTATTTTCACTTTACAGAAAGTAAAATTAAGGCACAGATTTTGAGTAACTTGCCTTAGGTCACACAGCAAATGACCTGTGTGCAGCAATATATGCACATGGCAATAGTAATAAAGTTTAGGTTCAGATTGTGCTGCATCTGAATGCCAACTTTGATAGTAACTCTCTGAGCCTCTGCTTTCTCTTCTTCAAACATGGATTTGGATAACAACCTTATAACTACACAAGATCTTGTACCAAAATATCTTGGTACTCAAAAATTTTCTACACTCAGTGAATAATTTATAAAATATGTTGTCTTGCTTGATATATCTTATACATTCAAAGTTTTGCTAGTTTTCACTCATTAAACTTATCTTTTGAGTACCCTGCTGCTATATTTGGAAAGGAACTTTGTAATAAGTGATGCATTCACCATGAGTCTCATTACATCTGTAGTGAATGATTCTCCAGGGAAATTACACATTGTTTTAGAGGACTGTCTAAAATCTGTAGTAATGAATTTGAGGACCGAATAGAGGGTCTTACTCAGATTAGCTGCAGGTACATAACCCATGATTGATCCTATGAGGACAGGGTAGGAAGTTCTTAATTGGAAGTAATTATGTTTTGCTATAAGGCCCTTGGGATAATGAGAACTCTATGTGTTAAGTGTTAATCATTTTGGTGCTAAGTGTTTCTGTAAGAATGAGAGGGATTTGTGTGGGATTAATGGTGGATATAGACACTCATATGCTCAACATTGCTGATGGGCAGTCAGAACACCAATATCAGCAGAATTAAAAAAGCAGCTAATTCAGCTTGGTTGTCATCAGAGGGCATCAGCAAGAGAGGTGGTCCCATGAGCCACCAGCATCAAAGTGACAGTTTTGGTTTTAATGAGAGGCAAATCTGTGGTAGCTATCAGAGATGGCTAAGGGATTTCCATCTACACTGGACAAGTAAGACTTTTCTGGCCAACTTCCAAATTTTTTTGGAGAAAGTAGATGATGAACTGAATTCCTACAGAAGGTGTAAGTAGAGCCAGTGAAATACCGTTTATGAATATTATTGTTTATATTTAATCACAGAAATGTGTGGTCTGGAAAACACAAACGACTTAAGTGTGTCCAAGGCCATCAAACTTAATATGTCATATAGATACATATGTCACCTAGATATCAGAGTTAGGAATTTTACTGATCCTTGAGATTCTGAAAAACACTTATTCCAAACCCTATTTTGCTTGTAGGAAATAAAATCACTGATCTCAAATCCCTGGGTATTCTTTTGAGGCTTTAATTCTTGTTGCCTCCTATGACTCTGAGATTCTATCCTTATGAAACTAGTTTACAGAACTTCTCAGTCTGTCATCCATAGCATACCATTCCTGCAGTGCAGTAACCAAGAATGGAAAACAGAAAACCCCCTTGCTTTCCAAACGAAGCAAAACAATCCATATAATAAGGTTTATTAAATGTTCAGGAAGATATAAAGACAAAGGTGACTTAAAACAACTTAAAAATTTCAATATCAGCTATTTCAGTTCTAACAAAAAAAAAATTTCTGTAATTTCCAAAATTAGATAACTAGGCCCATCTTTGATTCATTGTGTCCATCTTTTCTTGATTCTGGCCTCTCCTAAGGGCCGACTCATCTTTTCCTTGTGTCTTGAAATTCATTTCTATTCTTAACCTGGTTCTCACCACTGATCTCTCTCTATAAGTCTAAGAACACAGTAGAATTAGTGTTTGTAAAGCTCCATCTAATTAAGATCTTAAGCATAGGTTTTTAATCTCCCAATTTCTATCATAAGAGAGAGGAATTTTTATTTCTTCTACTTTATATATAGTATTCCAGGTAATTTTATTTTGTATAATGAGATACAATGGAAAAAATAAAAATTTTGGAGACATAAAGACTCAAGATAGAGTCAAATTAGAATCCTGATTTTGTTATTTAATTGTCCTTTTATCTGGAACAAGTTATTTACTATTTTTCTTAATCCATTACAATGGAATGAGGATAAAATAAGTTTTCAAAAGGATATTATGAAGAATGTAAAAAGTGACGTGGGGCCAGCCCAGTGGCGCAGACGTTAAGTGCACACATTCTGCTTTGGTGGCCCGGGGTTCACCTGTTTGGATCTCGGGTGCAGACATGGCACCACTTGGCAAGCCATGCTGTGGTAAGCATCGCACATATAAAGTAGAGGAAGATGGGCATGGATGTTAGCTCAGGGCCAGTCTTCCTCAAAAAAAAAAAAAAGTGACATGGAAGCCAGGAAATAAATGTTAATTCCCATCTATTTCTTGTTTTTCCTCAATTTACAAGTGTATAAACTGATGTCCAAAGGAGTCATGTAACTTATCTAAGGTCATTATCTTCTTTTTATTTTATATACTTTCATTTTGCTTCCCCATCTTTGAATTCTCTGCCTTGACAAAAAAAGAAAAAGAGGCTGGTGAATTTCTGGCTAGGTGAAGTCAATATCCCACACATCTCATCAAGATCTTAGATTTATGGTAGGTGGAGTCCAAAAGCCATTGCAGGGCAAGTCATCCTAAGCAAAATCAAGTCTAATTAGTTTAGGGAAAATAGGCCTAAACTATAGGGTTTTCAAGATAAAGAATGAAAATCAACTACCTAAACACGTGAAAAAGAGAATGAGAAGAAAAAATAAGTTTACAAAATGAATCTGGGCTAATTACTTGGTAGGAGCGCAGATGGTTTCACATGCCTTTATTGAGGACTTCTATTTACTACTGGGGCCACACCCAGGGTTTTGGAAGGAAAGAATAAGAATAAACACACTAATTAGTTTGTAGTCTTCTGGAAGTGGCAGAGATTATATCTTATCTGCATTCCAAATATGCAAGGAAAATTGGAACAATGTTAATATTATTACCAAGCCAGGGCTTGCTAACCAAGGCACATAGTAGCCAATACTGGGGCACTAGCTTTTGAGAAAAGAAAAGGCTTTATCGTAAGATTGACCTGCAAGGAGACAGGAGGCAAGGCTCTCAAATCTATCTCCCCCATCCAAGGTCTGGGGTAAACTTTGAGGGATTAAGAGGGGCTGGCTGGTATGTGGAAGCACTGGCAAGATGCGTTTCCATTGGCAACACTCCAAACAAGGCCATTTATGGAAAGGAGCTTTAACATTGGATCTTCCTGGACCAGGGACTCCTCGTTTCTGAAAGGGTCTGTCTTTCAAGTTCCAATCATGTCCCAGTCCTTTTGATTTCATGGGGGGAATCTTTGGTTCCAGGTGTTATTTCAGGTCAAAATTTTCTCTTCTAAGCATGCCCAAGCTACATGACTTGCAGTTTTTGGCTCACTGGCCCAGAAAAACAGCTTTAACATTCTGTTGTAAAGATGGGGTCAGTTATGGGAGGTTACCAGGATAAGCACAGTAAACAAGAGTAGGTTGTTAGGCATATTTAAATCATTGTCTTCTGCATTGATAAGAGTTTCTAGAGATAAGGGTCATCCCCCTTTTCCTGGGAGATACCCTTACAACTGGAGATTTCCTTCGCATATGTAAATATCTTTCACAGACGGTAACTTCCGCTTGGTTTTCAGAGTTTCTCCAAAGTCTGCTCTTTCTTAAAATAACCAATTTAAATAATCCTTATGCCAAAGAGGGATACTTTGGGTTTAGGGGCAAATTCTGTTCCTGGTCCTATGGTTACAATATCCTAATAGCTACTTAATAAATAAATTTTAGTTTAGCCAATCTGATCTGTATGCTTAGAAAAACTATATATTTCTATATTAATTTCATATAGGCTGCGTCTGGATTCCAAACACATAGCCTTGATACTGGCTCAAAACAAGGTTGACATGAGGGAAGCCATATTGTAGAAAAGAGAACATATTGTAACTTTGAATGACCTCTGATTAACTAGCTCAGACATGCTCTGTAGCTTCTGTGGCTCCTCCCAGCTGCTTTAAGATGATAACTTTGTTCTTTTGAGTTCCTTAAGAATGTGATGACCCCTGGGCAGACAGCCTATGCTGATAGCCATCATCAATGACAGCTGAAAAATCAGGATATAGGGCATTGCTCCATTCTCTGAAGCATATCCAGTAAAACAAAGGACTATCAGGAACAGGGACCAGATGTCTACCCCACCCAGGGACCAGCCACCTCCCCCACCTGGAGAACAGCCCTCTATATAACTGGCCTGTAGTCTTTGTTCTGAGAGATGGTTCTTTCAGATATGAGTCAGTCATCTTCCCTCTTGCGAGCAAGCTGCAGTGAAGTCCTTTCTCTCCTACCACCTTACCTATTGACTATTGGCCTGTCTTGTGGTGAGCAGAGGCCCGCCCACCTTGGGCAGTAACGCCCTTGGCAGCCATCAACTACCAAGCTAAGATTTTTGAATACCATGTCATCTTGGCTTTTTCTGTCCTATCTCCTCTCGCTATTGTATTTCCCAGAACTTAAGCATCTTTAATGTCTACAAACATCCACTTTTAACCTATTACCAAAAAAAAATTCCAGTTATTCATTAGAAGAAAGAAGAAAGAAAGGGAAAACAGGAAGGAAGGAAAGAAGGAGGAAAGAAATTAAGTTTATTTTGGAAAGAATTCAGATATTTTGAATTTGTAAAGATAGGAAAATGTTTCAATCATCATGAATTATATCTGAATTACCTATAATTTTAAATTTCTGTTTTCAACCAACTCATGATTCTCTGGAAAAATATAATAGGTGTGTGTTCATTTGCATACTAATTCGCACTCCTTACCAAAAGAATTTCTGATTTTTCTCTGACAGTAAGAAAAGAAGAGGGGCATCAGGCTTTTCCTTTTCACTTACTTTCAGGAAATAATACAGAGGTAATTTACCTCTAAAAAATTTCTCACAATATTTTAGAATAGTCATACTCCAAACAAAAACTATTTTTCTCCTTCAAAATCCTCTGAGATTTGAAAATATTTTTCACACCCTGGTAGGAATGACAAACATTGCCTGACCTTTTGTGTGAAGTGGGGTAGTGGCAAGGAGGAGCTGAAATAATCCTTTACATCTCTCTAGAAATTGTATGCAAGTAACAATTTGTACTTTCAGTTATTGTGAAACTTTATAGTAAACTTACAATTGGACATATAATAAATCTTTGGGGCTCACATGGATAAATTTTTTGTTGGGAAAAATAGGAAGACGATGTGGTTCAAGAATCCTGTGACATCAAATTAATAAAACTTAGAAGTTATAGAATAAACCTCTATTTTTCTTTATGTACACCATAGTAGATTTTTCTTTCTTCAAGTTAAGTCGGAATAGATTTAGAAGTAGATTACAAAAAAGAAGCCCAGTTCACCTTAAGCTGTCAAAAATAGTGTAAAAGTGGTAAAACTCTGTGTCTGTATCCTCAGTGGGGAGTAGGGTCAGAGATGAACCACAGCAGATAAACCTGAAGCAATTTTATGTTCCAGTTTAATTCTCCAACAAATGTCTGGACACAGGGAGTGCATGGCCCAAGGGTATCCCTTTGGTCTGGGCTGATGGTAAATCACAACACAGATTCAACCTTTCCCTTGCTGGATGTTTTTATACTGACAAAATCAGGTTAATATGAACATCCAGATCACCCACAAAAGGAGAAGACTTTCACAAAAGGGCAGCCTAAGACAGATGGATATTTAACAATAATGAACTACGGTTCTTGGCCAATTGCACACGTGTGACCCTGAGTTCCTTAGAATCAGCTGGCAGAGGCATCACTTTTCTACCTACATCTTACACTATACCCCCAAAGCCTTATCCATTGTCCCTAATTCACTAAGAATGACTTTAGAAATGGCTAAATAAAATGTTGCTATATTAAATTTTTTCTTACCTTTCAGAAAAAAAGATGAATTGTAAATGTAATACTTTACTAAAACTTGATGGTTGAAATGATAATAAATCATATGTTGAGTACTTATTTTGGTACAATAAGATTCTGGCAAGTATCTGAAACAAGAAGTATTTACTGAAATCATCACAATATTTCTTTTTCCTCACAGAATGAAGTGTGCAGGAAGCACACTCACTTTTTTAAAAAACTAAAATAAAATTCTGTAAAGAAGATTTCTGCTTGCCTCATATCTTAGTCTATTCACATTTCTAGAAGAATAATAATAGGATTTATTAAGTACAAAGAAACTGTTTAAGATGTCTGTAAAATTGTCGTAGTAGATTTCTTTGCACGAAGTTTAGAACAACCAATTCTAAACATGCAATGTCTTGACCAATTGCACTAATCAATGTTGCTAGAAATCTTAGCTCTGTTGGCAAGTAAAAATGCACCAAATGTCATGGCACCTTGCCTGTTCTTCTCTATTCCCACTCCTCAGGAGGGAATCAGGTAAGTGTAAATCTCACAAAATATTCTGCCCAAAGCATTGCAGCAAGCCAGTCTGGGAGATTGTGTCTCTGAAGTTGTCAATTCTGATATGCTTCTATGGAATGACCCTCAAGGAGCAAATATCATTGTAATCACTGACTTTATACAAGAGGATATGTGAGGACAAAGGTGTCACAGAGCCTACTGTTCTGTAGTTACGCTGAGGCCACAGTAAGAAAGAGTACACTTACACTGTACTATGTACAAGAGAGGCCGGTGAAAGAAAGCATTTCCTGAAAATGGGTTTTATCAATGAAAGCTGTTCTGGAAAACCTTTTGCTAGGATTCTCTACATATAGCAGCGATTCTTACAAATAGCACCCTCACTGAGGAATATGTCTAATTTCCAAATGGGTCGAAAATGGAAAACTAAGTGTGGAGGTGAATCTTCTTTCATCAGCTCTCACAAACAGAGAAAAGTAAAGAGAAGGAAGAAAATGCAGGTCAGGGACACTCAAGAGGGTTCTCACAGCTGGCTAACGGTGTCTACTACCTCTGCAGTCCTCTGAACATGACAATGTAAATATGTTATTTTCAAAAGGCAACCCAGGATATGTGCGCAGGTGCTTCTGCATGCATGGGTATTTACATATATATGATTATAAGTATATTTTATTTTTATATTTGCAGTAAATGTTACATAAATCTTTAAAGAAGCATCAGCATTAAAAGGAAAGGGCTAAGAGTCTGGCTTCAACTGGTCACAATTTATGTAAACGTTTTACAGACTTTGTTGATTCACCTCATCCCTGATCAGGAACACCTTTGGTATTCCAAATTGGGTTTCTTGCTTACTGAGTGGACCAGGGCTGGGTATTTCTGCTGAATTGGACAAATTGTGCGGTAGCAGTGTGATCTGAGCAAATTTCCGTTAATTTCTAGGAAGAAATCATAAAATTGATTTTTATCCATGAACTGAGACAGAACATGAAAAAGTCCCCACAGATTAGAAAGAAAGAAAGTGTATAGGTTGTGAATTTAATGCTGAAAATTAATTCAGGATAGTTAATGTGAAATATAATCAAGCCCTAATGAAAGCCATGAAGGGTCTAACACATGAACTATGTTTCTTATACATTTTTGTATTGTATTTGATATTAACCCTTCAACAGTGATAAAAGGGAATGAGCAGCACCCAAAGTATACTCAGGCTGAAGCTGGAGTGTCCAAAACACTTGAAGTTTTCTTCAAGCGAGATTTCAATCCTCCCAAACTAATCTTCCAGCACAAGTTTCATGAGCACAAAGACACTTAATAAGTATCATTGAATGATGATTAACTTCCCAAATTACTAGCTAATTAATCTGCTGTGAACTTAATTGATGAATTCAACCCTCCAAGTCAGAAGCTAGTAGGGTGGGCAGTTTCAAATTAATTCCTCTTGAAAGACTAGAAAGCAGGAAAAATCCTATTAATTAATGCTAAATATAACTGATTAGAGAAAAATATTTTGATAATGTACAGGGTATTTTGTCCTTTATTTTTTCTTTAGTACTAAAAAGTCAAGATGCCAGTTGGTTCTACTTTTAAGGGAATTCTACAATCAAAGCTTATCTTGAAGTAAGTACTATGGTCTTACAGATTCAATTTAAAGGTTTTGCAGTCTGGCCTTGCAAAATATTTTTGAAATAAAAATAAGTTCAGCTAAAGGAGTCTGTGATGTGATCTGCTGGAAAATCAACATAAACAAAGAAATTGTCCAAGATTGCACATTAGGAAAAGCCAAAATAAGTCCTTAATAATATGTATCATATTGAATTAATGGTTTGGTCTCCTGTCAGGAAAATAATTAATAAGACACAAATAACTACCATTTGTTGAGCATATACTATATGCCAGACAATGCATACTATTTATAATTTGTAAAACTGTTTGGATACTAGTGAAAACATTTTATAAATGAAGAAATTAGACAACAGAGAAGTTAATTGTCTAAGATTATAGGGCTGCAATTTAAAGTCACATACATGTGACTCCAAGACCTGAGATTTTTAAACTCTTTTTTACTCCTTCAAAAACAAACAAAAACAACCCCACAATAACAACAAAAAGAGAGAAATAAAATAAAAACATACATGGATGCACATCTGTAAACATCACAGATAGTTTATAAGATTCTAGCCTCTGCCACTCAATATGTTGATCTAAAATCAGCAAAATGTAACTGCTTTTAAGTTCTTTCACAGTTTTTTGAGTGATATTGCTTTAAATTGTTAAACTAGGTTTTAGAGAAGCAGAGTAAAGAGTCATAAGAAAGAGTCCTGTATGAAAATAGATTTCCTTTTATATTTGGCTTCCTGAATAACACATGGATTTGAGTGAAAAGAGACAAGTTTATTCTGTTAATTATTGGAATCAATAAGACATATAGAGAAAAAATTGTCTTCTTTGCCCTAGATGGTAAATTACCGAAGGGTCTCTTTGTTGGCTCGGAAATTGCTATGGCATCCTTTTGCCAAACTACGAGCAAGCTGAGTTAATTAGAGTTGGGGGAAGAAATAGACTTTCTACTCTTTAAGCACTCTTCAAAGAGCTTAAGACACTGTTGGATACATAAGTAAACCTTTGACAAACATTCATCTCCTTCCTGAGCTGGAATTCCTTTATTATGTCAAACTGAGCTCCTTTTGAAATGAGTGAACAGAGGAAGGTATTTCTGTATTGAGCAAATAGTGTGGTAGCTTTGTGAAATAACTTCCTTATTTTTTAAATTTACCTTTGCTGTTTTATTGAACACTCTTCACTAAATATCTACTTAGAAACTGACGGTGAATCCTATTCTATTGTAATAGCAAGGTGGCGGAGCAGCCAGAACATAAGTTTTTACTATTCATGCAGAATAGATTTAAAAGGCTTATGTAATTTACTTATGTAATGCATAGATGCAAAGACAAATATGAAAAAATGTGCATTTGACACTGCTGGTTGTTGTCTACATCCACTTTTACCTGTCTTCCTTGTTGGCATTCTCATTTGTATGTCCAAACTGACACTGCACAGCTCAGGAAAGGTAACCTCTGTCTCCAGTCCCTGGGTAAAGCATGCTTAACCTAAGTTTAAGCCAATCACCATGGTTCCGTTTGATTCACTGGTAATAATTATTTGGCCCATTTGTGGCTAGTATAATGTGAGGGAAATTTAGTAGGGAAACTTTTAGAACATTTTTATTTTGAAAAAGGCAGAGGTCAAAGAATAAAGGAAGAGAAAAAAGAAGGAAGAAAGGAAAGATGGTAGGAAGGAAGGAAGGAAGCAGCAGAGAAAGAAAAGAAGAGAGATGTCATCACTTTTTTCCAGTCCTAATGTGATACACACTCACACATCCCCTTCAGGAAATACTAAGGGAGGTTCATATTTCTATACAATCCATCTAAAATCTATACTGTTTCACTGCCTTTAACAGAAAATGATCAGAAAAAAAGATGATTGACTGATAGATAGACAATAGATAGATAAATAGGTAGACAGGTAGATGATAGAAGGATAACAATGACAGATTCAGTATGTCTGCAGTTGTTTTGGTATCTATAGTCTTTAAAATATCTAATGATGATTCTGATATTAATCTTTTTACACAGTTATGGATTCACAATGACAAATAGAAATGGCAAGCAATAGGATATATTGGAGTATATGAGGAAGCCATTTGGTGTAAACCTAATTCAGCCTGACCTTGTTTTTCCAAAAGGGCCTGAACTTGGCCTTTGAGCACACATTGTATATCTGCTTTAAAACATTTACTATGGCAAGAACAAATGGCCTTAAGATAAAGGTGCAACTTCCCCCTACATTAGCATTCCCTTAGGGATAAGCATCTTTCCTTAGGCGAGGAACTGATTGCTGCACTCACCTTTGACCACCCAGCTCACCTGTGACCACCCAGCTTGAGATAGCAGACCCACTACCTGCTATGTCCATCAAACACTGTGCCGACAGGGCAATCTTGTGACTATTGGAAAAGGGACATTTCAATCCAATGTGAAACATCCTCTTTGGAGGTATATAACCACTCTGTAGGGAAGAAAGGCCCCGGGCCATGGTCCTCAGATTTTAGCTCAGAATAAACTCTCCCAAATTTTCATTTATAGATTGGTTATGCATTATTTTCGTTGACAACAATAAATGCCAGCAGTTGAGTGTGGTATAGAACAAAGTAATCTTATTTATCTTAATGTATAAATAAGATTTTACAGTTAATCATTTGTGCAGATATCAGTCTATGAAGGAGAACTAGATTCCAAAGATCAGTATAAAGTGAACCATCATTGGCATTAAGTAACATCTCCAAAGAGGATAATGATTGCAATACAATTTTTAGTCTTTAGAGGTGCAATTTATATGGGTAGATGTTTGAATCACAGAATATTCCACATGAGATTTAATCAGTTTTAAATTCTTCAAATCAGTGGAAATCAGGTGAAAATAATAAGTAGATACTTATCTCAACTATTCAAAATAAAGTTAAATCTTAAAGTCATTTTTAAAAACATTTTTGCATTTTGATTTGTGTATGTTATTTTGAAGATAAATATAGTCAACTCGAAGAAGCAAGTTGAACACTACCCAAGTGATCACGATTTTAACTGACCTCAGCAGGCTGTGAGGCCCCTCATTTACTAAAGCTACTTCATCTCATAATCGTTCTTACAGAGAAAAGGGTGTTTTGCTAATAAATATTGAAAGTGAACTTCAGAAAGATGGTAAACAGACACATAAAAGTAGTTATTACCTCTTTTAAAGTTCCTAGAACGAAAGAAGACATTTAAAAAAATTCATAATAGTTTAACAAACAAGAAAGTATAGTGTCAGGGAAAATTAAACAAGTGCAAAAAAAAGAAGAGCCCTTAATGATACAAAGCAGGCAGAAGTATTTAACCAAGAAAACAAAAGTCTCAAATGCTTGTCAAAGAATCAGCATTAGGGAGCTGCAGTTTCAAAAGCGATGAATTCGAAGAATGCTATAAGGACCTGTAATGATCTTCAGAGTGATTACTGAAGAACCATAAATAGCAGAACTGGGTGGGTAAGTTCCTCTTTCCTATCAACTTTCAATCACCAAGGTCATTATTCATAGATGAAAGCAACAAAGAAGTTGGGTGTTTGGGTTAAAAAGAACATGAGGTGACCACATTGCAACCTTCTCAATATTCACAACAAAGGCTACCACTGGAAACCTCCTGGCAGCACATCTATTTCCCAGAAATCACTAGAAATAAATTCCTAAAATCAAATGCTACACTTGTGCTTCCATCTCTAAATCTTCCACAGGTTCTTCTGGCCAATTCTAACCCTAGAACATACAGTGAAGGGATTCTGTAAATGTAGAATTCAGCTTATGTCAGTTAGATTAGCACATGTCAACACATTCTGTAAAAGGGATTCAAAATTGAGAGCAAAGATCACACATTTTTGCCAAATTCTAGTTTATTATAAATAAATAAATACACATGTAAAATATGTTTTTGTCCAAAATAAAAATGACTTTTTTTGCCTCTTGAGGAAAATACTCTTACAACTTAGGTTACTTAATTTATCAAATAGAAGCATCCCAATGAGAAAATAGATATTGCATTTTGCCATACATTAATACTGAGGCATAGGTAAGGAATAGTAACATGATATTTTTAGATAAGTATTCCCTACACAATCATATCATGGACACAGTACAAAGTCAGATGGAAAGTAAATGGCTCATGGATTGTACATTCCCTGTCACTAATCTAGTCTTTAAGCCTCATAAATAGAAATGTATGGCATATATCAGGTTCTCTTCCATTTGCCCATACCTGTCTACTACCATAGGAAAGGAAGCAGACTAAAAAGCGTAGATATACTGCTCTGCTCCATGAGATAATACAGGGATTCAAGAAAGTCAGTCATCTCTGGAATCCTCAACATGTGGCTTTCCTGTGTGCCATCAAGTTTTGGCCATTTCCTACCCAGGCGTAAGGGTGCAAAGAGAGACTGGAGCAAAAGTGACTCATAAAAATGGCATCTGGAAGTTGCATACTTTGTTTCTATTCAAATCCTGCTGGCTGGCACTTAGTTACATTGAAATGTGCTTCTGTCTGGGTAGCTAAGAGTCTACCTAAACTCAAGGAGTTTCTGATATAACGTACAGGAGAATGGATTTTAAGGGATAATTTCTAATATCACACTGAGTTCTCTTCCTCTACCTGATGCTTAATTGTCAACATTACCCAAAGATCTATCTCTGGTCCTCATCCTTTTTATGTATCCTTTCTTTATACTATCAGGCACTATTAAATCTTCAGCTTGCCAAAAGTCTTCAACTGGATCTTGAACTATTACCTAATCTCCAGACCTTAGATCCAATTGGCCTGTCCACTTTGAAGCCCAATAATATCCTCAAACTCAATATCTTCTAAACCACAGACAAATCATTTCAGCCTGTAACATCTCTCTCTTCCTGTATTCCATGTTTCAGAGAATGGTACCACAACTTAGGTATATACTTAGGTCTTTATGTGACCTCTTACCTCCAGAGTCACCCAGTCCTATAGGTTTCTCATCCTTAAAATCATTCAAGTCTATCCATTCTCCACCATTTTCATTGCTATATCTTAATTTAAAGGTTTATCATATTTCATCTGAATTATGGCAAAATATTCCCATTAATCTTCCTATCTTACATTCTTGATTCCTATCAACATATCTGCTACATTCTTAACAGAGTAAGCCCTAGGAATTATAAATCTGACCATGTTGTTCCCTTAGATAAAACTCTATGGAAATTCTCCCCAGGTTCAATATAGGAAGCCTTCCACAATGTCTCCATCGCCTTACACTCCATGCAGCCCTTCCTAACTAGTGTCAATTTCCTATACAAAGCAGACCTCCCCTCACACTTTGCAATCTGGTTGTACATCCTCATCATGGGCCATTTCTGACCTCCTGCTTGCAAAGAAATGACCACTTTTTCTCTTTGCTTCCTTCTCTTATCTGTATTTCTTTACGTCACAATACCTATATTGCAGTTTTAGAGTCATTTATTTCCAAATAAGCCTCAAGTTACTGTGTTAGATTGCAACCATCTTGAAGGCACAAAGTAGTTCCATATTTGCTGTTGGTTGAAAGAATTAAATAAGTAGTGATGTTTAGGAATTATAGAATTGCATAAACTGCAGAAAATGATAGAATCTTCACATGTTAAAGGACTTAAAAAGCCATCTAAACCAAACTTTTAACCAATTCCAGAGTTCAAACTATAAATATCATATTATTACTAAATATATCCATTTTATATCAGAGACTCATTATCTCAAAAGTTGAGAAAATTCCTACCCTTTTCAAAAGCTACAATTCTCAGGATGTTCTTTTTAATATGGTGCTGAAATATGATCTCATATATTACTCATCTTGATCAGAGTTCAGAATAGCAAAAAAATACACTCAGCACAGTTTCTACACCAAACATGGAAACACAATTGGCACAGAATATGAAAAGACTTACATAACTAAATCAAATCTTGCCAACTTTAATATAGTGAGCCTTTGGAGTGAACTACTGTTATCTGCAAAAACATGGTGTAATTGTCATAAGAAGTGTAATATTCATATATATTTTTCCCCCCAATCTTTAAACTAACTGTTAAACTCAGCATCACCTGACCACGATAGTATAATTTAGATGCAAAATATTTTGGCTTACCATGAAACCAATATAATTTACTCATACCAATAACAGTAATAGCTGAAAAGAAAGATTTATTATTCAGTCAATCCAATAGGTTATAAACAGAAACCAATATACAGTGGCAATCAATTTATTATACTATATAAAGCATTTCATGTGGAAACCAATTTATAATAAACCAAAGACTTAGTGCCAACCATATTTTTAAAAAGCTTGATATAATTCACATAAATTCTATGAAAAAGATTAAGACAACTTAATAGATATCCCAGAAAGGAATACTGTTCTTTTTTTCCAATGCCATCGACTTCCAAGAAAGTCAAAGATTTGTAAAAACTAGGTTTCTTTTTTTCCTCATGAATTTAAATGAATTTAAAAGAAAGGAAACATTAACAAAACAGAAGTGGATTCTCCTTTATAAGCTTAAGAATTCTTCAAATCAGATAAGTAGTGCAAGTCACTATGAAACATCAGCTGTAGAACCGCATTTTTGCTGACTTCAAAATTATTTAAAGACACAACTTAGCAGAATGCATTTTGCAAACACTAACACATTTCTCCAATTCACATTTTAGATTTGCTGTAGCCAAAGGAGCACTTGCCAAAGTAATAAAGCCTTTGCAACTTGAAATGGGTAGGTGTTTCAATTATTCTCTTGATGACTCTGAGAGATGCGGGTGAAACTGATTCTAGGTATGCAAACTGAGACATTTAGAGGCAGGCACAATGTCCTTTCTCACGCGATCCCATCTCTTCTGTCCTTTACACATGAGTAATTATGTGCAGAGCTTTCTAGGGATTAGCAAGTAAGAAAGAAAAATCAGGCAGGGAAACTTGAGGGCACAGCTTTCCAAATTCATTTCTGTGCGATTCAAGTAACTCGTATTCATCAGGGTGGGTCCATCTTACTGCTGATGAGATGACCAAAAATAACAGTCCTGGTAATCATAGTGTCAAGTCCTTGACCCCAAGTATCTTTTGAGATTTTCTCTAAAATTAATGACAGGAGCATTTACTCTCAAACCTATGAGCACAGATTATGCAGGACTAACTCTAATTTAAGACGCTCAATTTATACCTAATATGAGTTATATATTAAAATTTAAATCAATCATAATTTCTAAGTAGTCTGCATTTTGCCTGGTGACATGGGCAGATGCTTCCTTTTAAAATGATGATTTATTTTATAAAAGTAGTTTCACTGTTCCTTAATTAAGGCTTGCTAAATTCATTAAACCATGAGGCCATTAGACTGAGGGTGCTCCCACGCCATGGCTGCATAGGTAAGCAAACCAAAATCTAAGCCTGTAAATGCACCAACATCACAAAATTGAAACCTAAGGACAGCCAATCACAAACAGCCAGCTAGGCTTTCAGCTACAGCCCGTCAATAATTTCCTTACTTTGCTTTTGCCTTTTCTCTATAAAAGTCTGTCCCCAGCTCCCTTCTGTGAATCGCTCGTCACCACTTCTGGTTTGGCACTGCTCAATTGAAATGGATTTTGATCAAATAAACTCTTAAAATTTTTAATACGCCTTAGTTTATCTTTTAAAAAGCTATAATTTTATACTCTCAGTTTAAAATATATTTATACAGTTTCTCAGCCAATCAAAATCCTGGTCACTTTCTTCCTCTCTAGTGAATATTATTTTATTTTCTTTCTCATGACTATCATTTCTTATTATAAAACCATAGAATTTAAGTTTGGAAAGAGCACCTAAGAGCTCCAGTGCATCTCTTAATTTTAAAATGTATAAACTGAGGTGTGGGGGTGATGAGTCAGTCTATCCTGGACTAGCTGTAAGGTCATCTTTTCCCACTATGACAATGCCTGTATATAGTAATTTTTAAACAGATGATTTCTTTGGACTCTATCTGCCAGGCACCTTGCTAAGAACTTCACATTCAATACCTCCTTTAATGGGAACAACAAACTTATGAGTTAAGACATGTTATTTTTGCTATCGTTTCAAGTAAGGAAGCTCATTTAGGTAGTAAGTTTATTAGTTGATTAAAAGTCCACCGTTTTTATAATGGTAATTTGGTTAGTCAAGATCTATTAACTCTTCCCTGTTTTCCGTGCTGATCTGAGCATGTACATACAGATGCGGAAAATTATGATTTGGCGTAACTCCCAGGCCACGCCAATATTTCCTCATCCTTCCAACTTCTCTAATTTTTAGGCCCCTGCTTTGTTAGGGAAAATAAACAAATGCACATGAACAGGAAAATAGGGGCAACATCAAGAGAATATACCTTTCGAGATATAGAGATATACATATATGATATGAATGTATGAAAATTCATTTAAATATTAACTTCTAGAAGGATTTACTGGAAAAGTCAACTCATAGAACAACATTAAAAGGGGGATGAAGATAATGGGAATATTGTGCAAGTGTCTGGAAGAAGAAACGGCAGGCTAACTAGGTTACCACTAGCACAGAAAGTAGTAACGTTGTGAGTGTTAGAAAAAATCTAGGTGGGTACTTTGCTAAAAGGAATCTTCCCTAGGTAGACCACGTAAGAAAAAGGAGCTCCCTCTCAGATGATCCATTAAAACAAAGAGTCCCTTCTTCCAGGCTGATGCAGCCCCATGCTGGGGATTAGTTTGCCAAGCAAGCCTGCAGCTGGATTTCAGCTGCCACTCCTACCCACTTGACCAGGTGTCCTGGAAGAGGATGCGGTCTGTACTAATTTATGGGGTGAACTTAAGGCTCAGGAGGGCAGTATAAACAATCACATGACTGGTGCAAATACATAGCATCAATGCAATCTCTGGTAGACTTAAAAATGTGCCCAGTTTGTAGGATGAACTTCTTGTTTCCTCTTTGTTCTAACCTGGTAGAAGGAGCACCTGAACTTGGCTGGGTAATACGAGATGATCAGAGATAAGGAAAAAGAGGTATAATTGTATATAGTAAGAATTTTTTAAAATTTTACTAGCTTATTATTATTATTTGCAGTAACAAGGAATAGCTCAATTGTGTCAGGTTGATATAGATAGTTTATATTTTTAATCATAATATTGCCATTTCAGGTATCACAAACATATTTTTCTCTCCCACGTGAGTTCCACGAGGGCAGATATTTTGTCTGTTGTGCTCACCACTGCGCCTCCAGCATGTCACAGGACTTAAAAGAGATATTTGTTGAATGGATGAATGAATGATATGTGTAAATACGTATTTGTATAGTTAGATAATATATTATAATGTGTGCGTGTCTTAGTCCTTTCAGGCTGCTGTAACAAAATACCACAGACCAGGGAGTGGATAAACAACAGAAATTTATTTCTCACAATTTTGGAGGCTGGAAGTTCAAGGTCAGGGTGACAGCATGGTCAGGTTCTGATGAATGTCCCTTCCTGGCTTGCAGACTGCCCATTTCTTGCTGTGTCCTCATATGGTGGAAGGGGCTGGGGAGTTCTGTGGGCTTTCTTTTATAAGAACAATAATCCTATTGATGAAGTTTCCACCCTCATGACCTAATCACCTCCCAAGACCCAACCTCCTAATATCACCACCTTTGGGGATTAGATGCCAACATATGAAATTGGGGGGACTCATTCAGACCACAGCAGCGGGGAACACACTCTACTGTAAGATAAGATTGGGTATTTGAAAAGGAAACCGTCCAATAACCCAAGCCTCAACTTCCCAGTGTCTTACTCCCATTCTGTCCTGAGCGGGGGGCCTAAATACTCATTTCAAATATTTCTAATGGGGCAAAGACTGGGTATAGGAATAAAAATAAGGTAGACTTGAGTAGCTTTACTTGAAAGTAAACTAAATTATTTCATTAGTAAAAGATAAACAGTGTGAAAGAGTCAAAGTAGCCAAATGTGAAAGATGAAGGGCCACATTGTCATGGTTGGAAGTACTGACTACCTTTAGAAATTAATTGACTTTTGAATTAATGAATTCCCCATCATGTCATGTTTCAGAAACGAGATAACCACCTTTTCAGAGTTATTCATTTATTTCTTCTTTTTGAACTATTCATTCAATTAATAAATAATTATATAACATAAACAATTTACTAGATCCTAGACCAAGCACTAACTATTCAATAAGGTAAAGACAGATGTAGTTCTTATCCTAATAAATGCAGATTTCTTTGAAAACAATTAAATATATAATCACAATAAAGGATGACCCAGAACTAGTGGTCAAATTAGTTGACCACGAAGATTCTTTCCAAGGATAATATTACACAATTCTACTATTGACTGAGAGAAGCAGCACAGGGTAGTACCCAATAATATAGACCTGAGTTAGTTGCCCAGTTTTGAATCTAATTCTACTGAGGACTTAGGCTAGGTACTTAATCTTCACGTGCTTTGTTTTCCTCATTTGTTAAATGGAAATAATAAGAGTTTAACAATTTAATAAGATTTTATGGGGAATAAATGAGTTAGGTTAATAACATACTTATCATTGAGATTGCCGTATAGTAAGAATTCTATAAAAACTTACTAAGTAGATAATCTTCTATGGAGTCTTTAAAATACCAGACTTCTATGCACATTTGCAAATAAGTACTTTCAGTGAATTGAGCTCCCCTTACTACAATCTAGGTTCAAAGGACTTCTCTGATAGCCTATTCCTAAATACAATATAATAGGTTGATTAGTGGACTTCACAGGTATGTAGTACGATGTGGAATCTGCTATTTAGTATTTGTTCTCAAGATATTTTACAAGTCAAGCAATTAATATGGTTTAGAAGTAAATAAAAGGGAATACATGTAGTTATTATTTCAGATAAGTAAAACTAGGATGAGCAAAGTCCAGGCCCATGGAAAGAGCCACGTTACATTTATTTTTTGACTGTCTATTAGAATTTAGCTGTGCAGGATAGGTTATAAGCCTTACTCTAGTAGCTTATACAACTGAAAAAGTAAGGACAATATCTATAGTGTTTTTATTAATGAGTGAAAAATAATAAAAAATTACCTCATTATGATTAAGCATTATAGACATTAACTGCCGTAAGAGTTGGAAAAAAAGGAAAGGAAGTAGCTTGTATGGGCCAAATAAGGTGTATTTGACCTCTTCCTGCCCCAATTTCACATTTTGCCTCTTTAAACTCTCACTTTCATTCTCAAAAGTTTTGCTCTTCCAGTTTTGCCTTGGACTTTGTATGCTATAGGAACTGAACAAAAGATTAACTGAAAATCACTAGTTGCTGTGTAATTCTCTTCCTAAGTTAGATGAGAGTTTGAATTGGAAATGCATGATTTATGGATATGAGCTTCCCCAGCTGGACCCTAGAATAGTCTTCTTTGGAAATTCCAAGTCATGAGCAAAGAGCGATTTACATTGAGAAAAATTCCTCTCTTTGAGGAATTTAGCATTTGGGGGTGATTCATTACAGCTCCACTATGCTTGTAACAGTCTTAAGAGTGCCTTACGTACATGCATGCCTACATATGTAAACTTGGATTTAATTTAATTCCCCAGAATTAAATAATTTTATGCTAACTGAATAAAAAAATCTACAAGCATATTGTTTTATATCCCCCCAAATCATCCATGTAAACAAATTGAAAATATTAGTATTTTAAAATCTAGCACAGAAATAACAGTTAATTAAAATTTCTTTCTTTCCCTCTTTCTTCCTTCCTTCCTTTCTTTTCTTTTCTTTTTTTCTTTTTTTTTTTTTCTGAGGAAGATTAGCCCTGAGCTAACACCTGTGCCAATCTTCCTCTATTTTTTTGTATGTGGGACACCACCACAGCATGGGTGGTGAGTGGAATATGTCTGTTCCCAGGATCTGAATCTGAAAACCTGAGCCACTGAAGGAGAGTGTGTGGAACTTTAACCACTTGGCCAGGGGTCTGGGCCCTACTTAATATTTCCTGGTCTATCTGATCGGTTGTTGAAGAGTCATGGTGATGATTCTTTGTTTCAGGGAGACAAGTCATTACAAATTAGATTTTATATCCATTTTCTTTTTTTTTTAAAGTTTGCTTTTTGGTAAGAAAGATTGGCCCTGAGCTAACATCTGTTGCCAATCTTCCCTTTTTCTCCCCAAAGCTCCAGTTCATAGTTGTATATCCTAATTGTAAGTCATTCTAGTTCTTCTATGTGGGACGCCACCAGAGCATGGCCCAACAAGCAGTATCTAGGTCTATGTCCAGGATCTAAACTGGCAAAACCCAGGGCACTGAAGCGGAGTGTGAGAACTTAACCACTAGGCCATGGGGCTGGCCCCTATATCCATTTTCAATTGATATTTCCTATTAAGCAGAGGAGAAGAGTGAAAGACTGAAAAGAAACCAATAGTTATTCAGCACCCAAATTCCACTAACCAGCACTAGTTTTAAAAGTGGTCTATCAGCAATAGTGTATAATAAAGGTTTCTGTATTTAAAATAAAAGCAAACACTTACCGAGAGCTCATCAGGTGCTGGTACTCTTCCAAATGCTAACTCACTTAATGTGTATTAACTTACTTAATGCTTATAACAATTCTAAGAAGTAGATTAAAAACATGAGGCAGAGAAAGGCTATGTAACTTGCCTCAGATCACACAGCTAGTAGTGAGGAATAGTAGCCAGTGTGTGATCATGCTATGCTTATAACCCTCCACTGCACTCCTTCATCTTGACTCTTATTTGTATACATATAAAATAGGTTTAAAAGACGAAAAAATTTTTATTTTTGCCTTGTTCGGCTACTCTGGCCCCAGAAAAATTTGTCATGATGTAAAAGAACTTTTCCTCAGAGATGAGAGTACATTGAGCTCATTTCAGATGTTTTCTTATCTACTCCAAAAAAATAGATGATGATTTTAACCAAGACATCAGAAGAGTTGCAGACTTGAATTGTTTTGAAGTCAAGATGAACAGAAGATACTGGTGGTCCTTGGGTAACCATCCTCTTTCTGTGAAGATTTAAGATTCCTATTCCAACTGATACAACTGGGAACGGGTTCTTACTTTTAAAAAATCTGAAATTCCTAATAACTCTTTTCATTAAATGTACATAAGCTTAACACAAAAAGTAATGATGAAAGTTTGTCATTAAATAAAAACTGTTTTGTTATGTGATGAAATACGTGAGCCAGTTTGTGTTTGTTAGGTGGAGTTAATCTGGCGTAGACTTACTTTTTGGCTTTAAATATATATAACGAGCATACTAGTTTGCAAATTCTCCTAAGAAATTGATTACAAAGAGGTGGTTAAAAAGGAAATAAAGAAAAAAACCCAGCAGATTTAAGGGACTTTACATGCATCTTAAAATTTCCTGATTTCATTGTCATTATCCAAGTCACTACAAACCCCTACCTGCTGTAGGCTAGTAAGAAAATTAGGGCTCTTGCTCACAGCCCTTTCCTGATAGCACAGTGATATCTTATAGGAGTGTGTTTTGACACACTCGTTAACAAGATGGTAGTACATTTTCTCCTCATTATATTTAGTTGGTGGCCTTGAGAACTTGTCTGCAGAATTGCTGCTCTTATTCAAATAGGAGGAAAGATATCATGGGCATATATATTTGCTTAAAGTAAAAAAACAGATTCATATATAAAAGCAAATATACAAAAGTATATTAATAAGACTTGTACACAAATAGAAAGAGTGTTTCCTCCTAGAGTTTTATCATTTTAAATAGGCTGTTGAAATGTTTTATTTTCCAATTTTTGAATTCAATAATCTGTTATATTTATCTTTCTATATAAAGCATATTGTTGCACAGTCACAAAAATCAGCCTTATTCTCCAAGATCTCTTAGTATGAATTAATTTACTATACTCAACAGAATTTACAATATATTTTTTCAAAACCTTTGAAACTGTCACAAAAATTTACTGATAGAGAAAAGTTACTACTCTAAAATCAAGACTATCTTTTAAATTTTTTCTTTTTTATCACCACCATCATAATCATCATTTTTGTGTCAAACATCAAGCATAACCAACTTCATTTTTTATTACAGCTACTTGACAACATTACATATTTCTTTCTCCAAACACTTACCCTTCATAAACTCCTGTGTACAGATGATTAATACTAGTTGTCCCCACCAAAAGTTGACCTGCTCCGTTTCTTTACATACTTTAAGAAACAGACTGTTTTCTCTTTTTCATATTCATCTCTATTTTCATTGTCTCTCCTTCTAATATTCTCCATTTTCCTCCATTCCCTCTTTCCTTCATTTCACAATTGTGACTAGCAAGGTCCCTCCAAGAAGGACAGTCTAGTAGAGGACACAGATAAGTAAACAAGTAGTAGTGATACAACTTGACAATTGCTAAGTTGGGATAAGCACCAGGCACTGTGAGAATCTATAGAAAGGAAACTGTACCTATCCTGAGGGATGTAGAATCTAAAAACTACATAGTTTTCCAGCTGAATCTGGACAGCTAAGACCAGCAAAATTAATGCTGGAGGGCAGAATCCAGATGCTTAGTTATAAATTCATTCCAGAATTTTCCAGCTCTGAATCTCTGGAATTATTATAACTACATAACAATCTCATCAGTTTGAAATTGACTTTTAGGTCCTAGTTGGTAAAAGTTGACCAGTTCACCTTTAAGGGTTAAATTGGAGTCACAGCATAGGTCATCATCTGTAATCTGCAATATCTACTAGATAGTGTCGTCTATATCAGCGACAAGTGAACTAATGACAAATAAGTCACTCTAAATCTTTGTCTTCCTTTTGCACATCTCTGAAAGAAAATGAAATTGCTTGGAAAATTCCATGAACACTCTCTCCTATCACTAGACACTCTTCAGTTAATGTTGTGCTACGACACAGAAGAATATGGAATGGTAAATGCGAACCTTTATACTGCACTAAATAACATTTGATGAACAGGAATAGAGCATATAATATCTGAAGCAAAGAGGAATAACGAGAATATGAAATAAGATGAAATTTATTTGCTTAAAACGGCTCTTGTCTATTATATTTCAGTTCCATCTCTCTTTATAATAGATATTCTTATCACACATTTATCTGCCATCACTTTCTGACATAATACATATCTTGTGATTTCCAATTTTATCACACAATAAACTTCCTTTATGTTCTCAAAAATAACATGAGTTAGAATTGACTAAAAATAATCCACAGTATTACCATAGGTATTTCAAGCTAGAAAACTGATTCTTTCTTCTATAACTGGCTATAAAGAACGGATTTGGGAGGTCTTTGAAGGGTTCTACCAAAAACATCCTCAAACGGTTTTAAAGCTTTTATTTATACTTACATTACAAAGAATTTGTTCCTATTGTTACATGAAAACAAAAACAAGACAAAAAGTTTTATCTTTATATTTCAGCCTCTAATGGCAGTTTCCTCTATTTTAATAATTGTGGTAAATATAATATTCGTATTATAAAAATTCTTTGAGTTCCATCATTGTGTTAATTTGCTGGTGACACCCTTTTAATTAAAGATCAACAATTACTTTCTTCTTTCTTCTCCTACAAAATTAAAAATAGGCTGAATTTCAAAGCAGCACATAAAATGATTCTCTACTCAAATCCACCAAATTTGATAATTTTTATCTCATCCGTCAAATGTCTCCCTTTCTCTAACTTTATCTTTATAATCATAATCACCATTATGTTATTAATACCTTCTAAAATCCTGACTTTTCTAAAAAGCCTTACTGGTAAAGAAATCAGATCTATGTCTGATCCCTCTCGGTTAGTCCTGAAACACCCATGGATTCTTCCTCCTATTCTTCTCTTACAAATGGAATTAAAAATTATGCACTTTCCTACTCTTGGCATACTTGATTATTTTATAAGATGCATAAGAACAAACAGCAATTGTTTTGTCTGTAGATGGCCTACCTGGATACAGGACAGATTGAATTTACCAGATTTGATGAGCAATTTTGGGAAATTAAACATTCAGATCTTATATTTGTTTTGCTACCAAAAACATTAAAAAAAATGCCTACCTAAGTGGCAAATAATTTACTAGTGTTACAAACAACAAAATCATGCCCTCGTTATCTGTTCATTGTCTTTTTGTTTTTCTGTTTCTGTATCATCTAAAGTCAAATGCAGCTTAACATCTGTAGTAGTATAAATCCACTGCAAGTGACCTGACCCTTTAGAAAGTATTTGAATGAATATTTTACTGCATCTGTACAAATTCCACTTGGATGAAGAGTATAACTCTCTTGTCATACAACCAGAGTTTGAATCCTGATCCAAACACCGCTAACTTTGTTACCTTGAGCATCAAGCTGTAAAATGGTAATAATAATACCACCAACTTAACGAATTTGTTGAGTAAATAAAAAAGATGAAGTACTTGGCACAGTGCTTTGGCACGTAGTACTTAAACGTTAACTGTTACTTTTATGGCCAGAGATAGAAATCCATCAACAAACGGAATACTTTACATATAAGTGTGTTAGCATATTTATTTTGTCCATTTATTTCATATATATGTGTTATATTCGTATATATACGTGACTCCTGAACTGAAAACTACTATAGGGCAGAGACAACTCTTGAATTCTTCCTACAAACCATCTAACACGCAATCTCTATAATTAATTTCTCACCAATAGTTTTTATAGATAATGGTGTGAAAAAATACACAGAATCTACGTTTTTTTTTCTAGAAATTATAAGTTGAGAGAACACAGCCTATGTGACCGTAAAATAAAACCCTTTTGGTACCTTTCCAAAGAAGATATACTACCTAAAATTACTATAGGATTATATGGATATTTATCATTACCCAGTGCTATTAATAAAACCCTATAATTTGATATTATGGATTCAAACTATTTTTATGCAAAATATTTTAAAAGTATGTATTTGTTTCTGAACTCAAGGTTAAGAAAAGTTCTCAGAAATGCAAGATAATAAAAGTGAAACAATTGCTTGAACACTCTTAAAATTTTGGTAATATAGTGCCATGAAAACTGGTGTAGGGTTAAAAAATTCTGGCAGACAGCCAAAGAATTTGCAATAACAGTGAGTTCCAGTTAATTAAAATATTGGATTGGCAATGTTTTGGAAGGTGTTTATCCTTTAAGGACATATATTACTTATTGTTGGAAATTCATTCATTCTTAAAAAGAAACCTCACAAAATGTGTTGCATATAATTGAATACCCATACTGAGTAATCTTAAGAAAATTTATTTTGGAAATCAAGGAAAGCAAGATTTTATTTTAAAGCTATCCTAAAATGTAGTATTTGGTTCCAAATAGCCAGATCTTTATTGTACATCTGATTTTTAATATGCCTTGTGTGTACTTAAAAGAGTATAACCTATTATAGAGTGCCCGAGACACAAAATTTCACTCTTGATTTATTCGCTAGAATTATTTTTAGTTTCCTATTTATTTTTGGAGATTTTCAAGAGGCATGCAAAGTAAAGAATTACAATTTTGCTTAGTATCTAAAATAGAAAAGTAAGACAAAAATTCTAAAATATTAGTGGTATTTGGGATTTATTTGGGAGATGTAAGAGTTGAAGGTGCCCTAAGATTTATTTCTAAGCTTTTTCAAACTTCTCCTAATTGCATTATTTAAAAAACCCACAAGTTAATGCAGAGTTATGGAAAAGACGTATCTTAAATATTAAATAAAGCTAAACTATGAACTATTTAAACATTCCTTATAATGTCTAAACATTGTTTAAAAAGTACAAAGAAAAATGAGAAAAACTCTTTTTAAAAATGTCATTCAGAGGCCAGATCCGTGGCCGAGTGGTTAAGTTCGCACGCTCTGCTGCAGTGGCCCAGGGTTCGGATCCTGGGAGCGGATGTGGCACCGATCGTCAGGCCACGTTGAGGCGGCATCCCACATCCCACAACTAGAAGGACCTGCAACTAGGATATACAACTATGTACTGGGGGGTGGTTTGGGGAGAAATAGCAGGGAAAAAAAAAAAAGATTGGCAACAGTCATTAGCCCAGATGCCAATCTTTAAAAACAAAAAATGATTGGCAACAGTCATTAGCTCAGGTGCTAATCTAAAAAAAAAAACTATGTCATTCATATCAACCTATAAAATATTTCACAGCCATAAAACGTTAAATTTATAAAACTTTTATTTAGGGCTTTTTTTATTAAAAATAATTCATTCATTAAATATTCAAAGTCTGTCTTATTATAATCTAAACTACATCAGATTAAATTTGAAGCTTAAAAGTTCCAGAGGTGGTAAACTTGGTAGTAATTAAATTTCCACAAGAACTCTGTGCTGTTAGCATAGTAGACTGTTATCTACACATTTAAAACTGTTGGTTATTCTATCACTTAGCTTTTGGTTTCTGTATCAGTTAGCTTTTGTTGCATAGTCAATCACCCCAAAATTTAGTGGCTTAAGAAATTATTTAGCTCACAGTCCTGAGTGTTAGCAAGTTAGCCTGTACTCAGCAAGGCAGGTCTGCCGATTTGGGCCAGGCTCAGCTGATCTTGGCTGGATCTCAGTCTTAGATCCACACGTGGGGGCTAGCTGACAATCAGCTAGGGAGCTAGAGTTTTATTCCCTGTGGCCTCTCATCTTCCAGAAATCTTGACCGTGTTCACTTGGCAAAGCAAATTCCAATGAGAAGTCTCTTTTCAAGTCTCCGCTTATATCAATTTTGCTACTGTCTGATTGACCAAACCCAAGTTACTTGTGCGGCCCAAAGTCAGCGTGGGACGAGTTTCCCTAAAGATATGGCTAGAGAGTGACCTGGATAAATTGGGGGCCATTACTGCCCCAATCTACAGGAGGCACTTGAGCATTTTTATTCTATTCTAATGCCCCAAACCAACCAGTCATAAAACATTTAAGAAAAATTGAGATTGGGTACCACAGAGAATCTTGCATAATGGTTTGTTCTTAGTAGATCATTGATAAGTATTGGTGGATTGAGGCAAGAATTTATGGAAGGGCATAAACTAACCAAGCATATCACAAAACTGCTTACTCAACCAGGATGAAAATACTGAGCATAGAGACCAGTTCTTTATTAGAGTAGTGATCAGGGTTAAAAAAAAAGACGGAGCATAATTAAAACAAAGCTAATGGGAATCTTGAAATCTAAGTGAAAGGTTTGAATTGATTTAGAAAAGTTATTGAGTAATTATTGAAAATATTAAGTAGGAAAAATAGTTGATTATTGATTAAAGAAATATAGAATAATAAATTTGGGATTTGGAGGATTAGGGCCACTGGATTAAAATAAATTTGAGAAATTGTGATTAGCTTATAAATTTCATAAGGATAAGGCCTGTGTTAGTCTTTGGTCAACATTATATACCATTGATCCCCCACGTGTAGTGGGGTGCCTGGCGTAAATTAAGGACTAATAATTATTTTCTATTGACCTAACTGTTAGTGTTTTTTCCTTTCTTTTCTTTTCTTTTATTAAATATCAGGCTCAGTTTCCAGTCACCAAGTTTAGCAGGAAGTTCAGCCCCATCATCGTACTGTTTTTCCAACTAAATGAAATACATGTATCTCAAGGGAATGAGAACTGGGCCCGATTCTTAGTCCATCATGACCGCCATCTTTGATATACTTCTGGTTGAAAAATGCTGCTGAAATGGCCCTCCTTCTACATCAGGCAACATTTTTCAGGGCAAGCAACTGGCATGTCTCCCCAGAAACCCTGCTGTCTGACTATAGGCTCTGTCACAACAGGCCGTTGATTCTGTTTGCAAGGCAAGAAGCTTAGTATAAAAAGGCTCCCATGCCCCGTCTAGAGTATTGTGTGTAAGTGGAAATCAGGAACTCTCCATTTTGTGAAAAAATATCACTCAGAACAGTAGCCTCGAGGGGCTTGAGAAAGTTCATTTCTTCCACCTTTGGTGTTGAACCACTCTCTTCTTCCTCTTAGAGAATCTAAGTAGGGGGCTGTCTTTATGGGGCTTTTAAAGCACAAAGAAGTTTTTAACCCTTGTTCCACACCCCACAACCAATCCCTCTGAGGCAATCTAAGGAATGACTTTTCTTGGCAAAGGGAAGTGGGGAGATAAAATTTCCCTGAGATTTTTTGAATCCAATACGTTAGAGTAAGAAAAAAATAAGATCACAATGAATCATCGTATAACACAGATGCTATCAAGCCCATTTTACAAAGGAGAAATTTAAGCAAAAATTTTTTTTTTAATTAAACAATTTACTCATGGTTAGAAAGTTGGGGTAAAACCGGGTTTAGGGCCCAGATCTTAATTTTGTTACAGTGTTTTCTCTGTTGGCTGATTCTACTGCCTCTAAAGTACTCTTGATTGAAATTTGAGGTGGATTGTGTATTGCAAATATTAAAAAAAAAATGCTAATGTCAAAGCCTTAGAGTATTTATATGAAGAATTTCTGTCTAATACAGAAGCCATTTTGATACGTAAGTCCTGAATATATGTTCATTGACAAGAAGGTGATCTCCTATATTAGCGTTATTTGGTTCCTGTTTTTCTTGTCTGCCTGCTGAACATTTCTATGTTAGGAGTGGAGATATAGCATTGAATAAGACAGAAAGTTCTCTCTTCCCATGGAGTCTACAGTCTTGTGAGGGGGCCTACAATATAGAGTAAGCAAATACATATAAAGATAATTACACATTGTGATAACTGGTAGAGATGTATGTGTAGGGTGAAACTTTAGACAGGAAGGTGGAGTCAGGAGAATGTATCCTGTTGAAGTTATATCTGAGCTCACAATTGCAGGAAGAGAAAGAGCCACACATGTTCATTTGGGGATAAAATCATTCTAGAGGAAAAGAATAATAGCAAATGCAAAGTAGTTGAGGTAAGAATGAGTTTTATATGATTGGGATTTGGAAAGGAAGCCAGTCTGGCCAGACTCTCTGAAGGTAAGGAGACGCGGATTTGAAGATCGAAAGAGCCAGGTCATAAGGCATCTTATAATGTAATGTCAGGAGTTTGGATTTTATTTGAAGTGTAATGCTTATTTATTAAAATGTTTTAATCAGGAAAGATTTTTAAAGTGTTATGTTTAGTAGTTAAGGAATGGATTGTGTAGGTATAAGGATGGAAGCAGGGAGACTGACGAGATGATATTGACTTAGACTAGGATTAATGGTAGTAGAGATGGAGGGAATTAGGCAAATGCAAAATATACCTTGGGGTTGGAGCTAACAGCCTTTCCTGATAGATTCAATGTGTATTATGGTGAAAATAGAAAAAATTAAAAATTACCCAAGGTTCTGGATTTGGGCACTTGATTGGATGGGCTGGCTATTGACTCACCTTGGAAACTAGAAGATAACAGGAAGGTGGTATGGAAAAGGAGTAAGTGTTTGGTTTTGTCTTTATATAGTCTGAATTGCCTGTTAGAGAGCCAAATGGAATTGTTAAACAAGCAGATATATATATTGGAGTTGAAGGATAGGGAGCTGGTTTGGGCTGGAATCATACATTTCAGTTCTTATTGTATATTCTAACTATCTAAAATACAAGTACCTGGAAGGCAGGAACAAAGTGCTTCATACTTTTTTCTTTTAACAATGTTTAAGACATTTTTAACACCACACTAATGATGATGATGTTATGCTGCTGCTGCTGGTGATGACAATGATGATGATCACAATGAGTTCAGCAAAGGTCTTAGGCAAACAGTGTAACTATTACAGGGTACAGATTTGTAATCTCAGACACAGCATCTGTAGCTGCAGGTAGCACAATGTGTTCTGCCATCAATGGAGAGATGCTCAGGGGCCAGGCACAGCTGTATTCACCTTGGAGATCCTACTCTTTTCACTTCGCCTTCTTATGGGAACTTTGGAAAGATGCTAGTGACATTTGTCTGAGCTTATGTCTTTTGTTTTAATGAAAGTGCCTTTGTTCTCTATTAAATGCAAACATTTTACAGCGTGATTCCACTTGTCCAGGGAAGGTGTATACCAGTGCTGATGGAACTTGGACAGCATACGGGAAACAGAACATTCAGTGATTCCTGCTAGTGAGAGACTAAGGCACTGGACTAGGAACGCCTAGAGCCAGGTAACCCCAGAGATGCCGAGGTCCCCAGTAGATAATTCTGTTTCTTTCTTCACAAGATAAGAGGAAGTATTTATTGACACTATTTATTGGGTACCTACTATGTGCCAAGCAGTTTGCAAGTCCTTTGATATAATAACCGACTTAATCCTATTACCATAATATAAGGGAGCTACTACAATTATTGGCATTTTACAAAAGTTAGAAAACTTAGACTTTGGAAGAGAAAAAAAAAAACTTGCCCAAAGTTACCCAGGTAGCCATGGATAGAGCTAGGATTTGGACCCGATTGACTTCAAGCACTTTGCATGACTTTCAGTAAAACCACCGTGGGGATAGGATTCTTTATTGGAGCGGAGTGTCTGGAGGTGAGTGAGAGGAGTAGGTCAGGTTGGGAAGGGGTGTAACTGCAAAGTGAGGGGGCAGCAATCAGCAGAAGGCACTCTCCATAAGGGAGTTTGCTATTCTTAGCCCACCCCACCAGATATTCTTTTTGGCTCTGCCCATTAGCTTAGTTTTCTATAAATTCTGTGCTCCAAATCCCCTTGGTGAAGCCCTGCACTTCATATTTTTATCACTAGATTATAATATCTATTATTTGAGTTTTACAGCGTAAAGGGTTTTTTAGATCCATAAACACTGTTCATTCAGCCTTATCTCCCTGCCTTCTGGGGACTCTACAGATGCAATGGAAACAGAAACTCACTCAGGAAAGAGGGAGACTTTATCATTTCAAAGCGTAAAAGTGAACAATTTGTGAGAAAAATCACAGCTTTCCTCTAAATGTTATGTCAATTTAGTACTCATAATAGGCAAGGACTAATAGCCCTGAACAGAAGAAGCTACCATATGCATCCATAAGTAGTTTATCAGTGCTCACTCACCATTCTGCTGGGACACTTGGCCTTAGCTCTTTCCCCTTTACAATTACAGTCCTCTTTTGAGTGAAGAAATACAAATTGTCCCAAAGGGTGCAAAGTTCTGTGATTCAGACACATTTATTCCAGCACAAGGATGGGACCAACCAATAAGTTTTGCTTCTGCTTATGAGTCACGAACTCTTTGAAATCAAGGGTCTACAAATGGGATCAGCTAGAAGCCTAGGCTACCACCTACCAATTGGTGGTTGGTGGTGAAAGTGACAGACTGAAAAGAACTAAGAGACAACGGAAGAAAAAAATGTAAAGGTGGTGTAAATAAATGGATAACTTCTCTGACATTCTCTTGCATTTCATGCGTGAGCTCAGTGCAGTGAATAGATTAGCACATTTAGTTTTTAATTCAGTAGCTGAGGTTTGTTATGAAAGTCAAGCGATACAGATGGTAGGCAATTATTCATGCTGCATCAGAAAACCACTATGAAGACATTATTAAAATATGATTGTTGATTAGTAATCATCATGGTTTCTGGAAAAAAAAACTAAAAACACCTTGGTAAAAATGAAATTCCTGATGGGTTCAGATGCTTGCTAACGTGTCAAGCTAAGGCAAGGTTAAGATGCCAGTGTCACTAACTATGACACTAGATGACAGACCATCATTTTCCCCTCTAAAGTTTGCCAATTTAAACCAGTGCTTTTATTATTATATTATTATATTATTATTATTATCAATGTGCCTTTCTAATGTATCACAGCTCTCATGCAGCCTATTATATTTCTTATTTTAAAAAAAGGGATCCTTGTTTCCTCCTTTTTAAAGTATTCATTTAACTGGATTTTGTTTTTAAAGGAGTTTGCAAATGCATGATACATGACTTTGCAATTGGTGAACAATGAGCACATAGTGTAACAATAAATTTCATTAGTAAAAGTAATAACGAGAGCTCCATATGAGATTAATGCTATCAAACTTGCTTCCTATAGATTATCTCTAACTTTACAAAATAATGTGCCAAGATGTTATGGACTGAATTGAGCCACTCCCCAAAGTTCATTTGTTGAAGCCCTAACCTCTAATGTCAATATATTTGTAGATGGGGCATTTAAGGAGGTATTTAAGACTAAATGAGATTGTAAAAATGAAGTCCCAATCTAGTAGGACTGGTGGGCTTATAAAAAGAGGTAGGACAGCAGGAATACGCACGCACAGAGAAAAAGACCATGTGAGGACATAGGGAGAAGGTGGCTATCTTCAAGCTAAGGAGAGAGGTCTTGGGAGAAATCAAACAAGTTGACACCTTGAACTTGGAATTCCAGCCTCTAGAACTGTAATAAAATACATTTCTGTTGTTGTTGTTAAAATACCTGTCCATGGTATTTTGTTATGGCATCCAAAGCAGTCTCATGCACAAGGTAAGGATCAGTGTGACTATTTGAAAGAGAAGGGACTTGGCCTGTCAAAACTCAGTCTAGCACATGTCCCATGAGTGCCTGTTATGAGAACCATCTAGGCTTGATGAATCCGAGGGGTTCCTGATTTCACAGCCTGAGTTTGCCCATTGCATCTACAGATGCTCTTTCAGAGCTGAAAGTTACTCTAACTTAATTCCAAGTGCTCTTAAGGTGTATGGAATTGGAAGTAAGGGAGTAAATAGATAAGTTTTATTCTTGTTTTTAAAATACTGTGACATTCAATTCTACTTTTGTGGCTCTCCCAAGTCAGAGAAGTCCAAGATTCTTGGGTATTTTGAAAGGATTTTGATTATTTAACACAAACATTCATTGCACTAATAATTACTAGTCACCTACAAGGTTCCAGGCAGTATTCTATTATGATGGATGCAACAAATAAGACATAAACCTTCACTGAAGAACTTGTAGGTGTCATAGACCTATGGCGGGGAAAAGCACAAGAATGAATAATGACAACACTCTCTGGCAGTGCAACTAAGAAACTTCCAGAATGATTTTACCTAAGTGCAAAATCCAAATTTTTTTTTGTATTTACAAAAGTATTGGTCTAGTCTTTGATCAATAGGAAATTAAATAAGCAAACAAACAGATAGACCTTTACCACTGATAGATTGAGAAGTCTTGTTCTATGTAATACCTGCATTTACCTCCTCTTGAGGAGAGAAAACGGAAAAAAATTCAAACCGCCAGGCTGTTTACTGACAACTTTCTACATATTTTTATTATATTTACTTCTAGTGGGTCAAAGGGAAATAAAATTAATACTATATTTTGGGTCAGCTATTGAGTGTATTTATTGTAAAGTGAAAAAGAAAAGAAAGATTTGAACATAACTTCATATAGATCAAGTCCTTTTTTTGTGTGTTAGGTATCTTTTGTCTCAATCAGTAAAATAAAGGAATTCAGCTTAGATAATAATTAGACACCCACTCCTCTTGCTTATTTTGCAAGGATATAAAATAATTATCCAGGACCCTCTGTTTCTTATATTACAGCTTAGCAGGGAGATGGACCGGTCAGGAGTTGGCTTTGTTTTGAAGGCTGGAGCAAGATGGGAACTGAGGGAGAAATTTTTCAGTTTAATTTCTTCAGATAATGTCGAGGCCATTCTTTTCTGGCTTTCCCAAGACGAGAAAGTTGGGAATTCACGAGCCTAGTTCTGGTCAAGGAGAATTCACTACTATCCCCTTGGCCGTCAGTCATGTGCCTCCCAAAGAAAAGAATGTCCGCAGTGGAAGAACATTCTGTTTGAAACCAGGGTAGACGGGGTCTTGGAAAACCAGTTGGTGTCATTACTATATTTTTTTTGAATTTTAAGTGGTTTAATTGAAAAGAAACCAAAATAAAAAATTACAAGTGGAATTGGAAAGGCTTAGGTAAACTAGCCCAGAAAATATTCGACAACCGATGCAGTAGGACAATTCAAAGTTAAAGAAACTTATAAACTGTATTAGTATCATAGAGAAAGAACAATTAATCCTTATATGTTCATAAGTCTCAAAAAGTTCAAAAGACTTAACATCATGCTTTTGGTAAGTTTACAGAAAAAGAGTAACACTATGTGTATACCTAAGAAACGTTAAAGCAGATATCTAGTTACTAATTAACTTTTCTCAAATTTTAAGGGAAGTTCTGCTTGAGTAGGAAGTGCTCTTGCTATGCAGAATTTCTAATCAGCTTACCCTAACCTAGAAAAGCGATCGGTTTTTGCTGTTTCTATTAAAAAAACTCATATACCACCTTTCCATGCAGTGCAATCAGCTCTCTTCTTTATTTCCTCTTCATACAAAGGAGAACTTGTTTTGTTTTTCTTTTCTCTTGGCAAAATTGGGATAGAGCATAATAACAAACTCCCTGCATGTGCCTAGAATGGAATCTTTATGGAGGATTAATTCCCATTTGAAATAAATCATTTTCTAGGACCTATTCTTCTCTTCCTAGTTTTTTTTTTTTTTTTTCACTGAAGAGTTTATAAAGTCCAATTTAAATTCAGGATATAATTGGCTTCTTTATTAGTTTGTGTAGGCTTTTCAGCATAATTGCAGATATTTTTCTAAGAGAATAGCCTTTCTTTAACTGCTAAGATTCATTTAACTTTGAAATGTCAGAATGTTTGAGCAAGACCTTGGCATTCTTAATATGGCTGTATGAATAGCCTCTTCAAGAAAAACATCGTCAATTGTTTCACTATTTTTAGGATTAATTGAAAAAAATATTTATCTAGATATGATCCAAATCCTGAAGAAATCAATGCCATTGTTTAAAACGGAAGACTGTTTATCAAATTTTTTTTTCTTTTTTAAAGATTTTATTTTTTTTCCTTTTTCTCCCCAAAGCCCCCCAGTACATAGTTGTGTATTCTTCGGTGTGGGTTCTTCTAGTTGTGGCATGTGGGACGCCGCCTCAGCGTGGTCTGATGAGCAGTGCCATGTCCGCGCCCAGGACTCGAACCAACGAAACACTGGGCCGCCTGCAGCGGAGCGCGCGAACTTAACCACTCGGCCACGGGGCTAGCCCCCCTGTTTATCAAATTTATATTTTAATTTCTATAAATCACATGCAAAATCATGGAAATAACAGATTACTATACTCACACATTACGACATGTCTCTTCCTTTTTTCCCCCGACTCAGGGTAACATAGAAAGCAAAGAGAACATGGAGAAGTGGCGTGCTGAGTGAAATTACTAATGAATACAGTTCTTCCGAATTTAGGAGGAATTGTGAAATTTGGAGTTTTTGTGTACTAAGATCCAATTCAGCAGCTTGAATCTATCATTTATTATTTTTTGAAAAGCGAAAGCTTGTTTACCCTCTCTGAATCTCAAATTGAGACTAATAAACCTACCAGTATGGTCATAAACGTTAAGTGAGGTAGAATATGAACCCATGTATGTGAACTGGAAGGCTCTGTGTAAATGTAGCTTGTAATTGTGTTTCTCGATGTTTACTTCTATTTCTTCTCCATATAAGACTTCAAAGAATTAATTACATTCTGACTTAAGGGGAAATTTACTTATTTCATTTTTTAGTTATTGACAATATGGACTATAATGTGCTTGAGGGTAATTAAACTGCCATTTGGGTGTTTTTATTTACACTGATCTCTGAAATAGTGGACGTCTCCCTCTGTCATTTATTTCTCTGTGACCAAGAATATACATATTTTCGATGGATTTATCAGATGCCTTCTTTTTTTTTAAATTTTTTATTATTTTCAGATGTACACCATATTTCGAATTCTGTACATTACATCATGTTCACCACCCGAAAACTAGTTATAGTCAATCCCCTCACAGGTAAGCCTAATCACCCCTTTTGCCTCCGCCCCCCCCCTTACCCTATGGTAACCGCCAAACCAATCTCCAATGCTATGTGTTTTTTTGTTGTTGTTTTAATCTTCTACTTATGATTGAGATCATATGCTATCTGACTTTCTCCCTCTGACTTATTTCACTCAGCATAATACCCTCAAGGTCCATCCATGTTGTCGTAAATGACCAATTTTGTCATTTCTTATGGCTGAGTAGTAGTCCATCGTGTATAAATGCCACATCTTCTTTATCCATTCGTCCCTTGATGGGCACCTAGGTTGCTTTCATGTCTTGGCTATTGTGTATAATGCCGCAGTGAACATAGGGGTGCAAGTATCTTTATGCCTTTGTGTTTTCAAGTTCTTTGGATAAATACCCAGCAGTGGAACAGCTAGATCATATGGTAGATCTATCCTTAATTTTCTGAAGACACTTCATACTGCTTTCCATAGTGGCTGCACCAGTTTGCACTCCCACCAGCAGTGGACAAGAGTTCCTTTCTTTCCACATCCTCTCCAACATTTGTTGTTTCCTGTCTTGTTAGCTATAGCCATTCTGACCAGAGTGAGGTGATGCCTCATTGTCGTTTTGATTTGCATTTCCCTGATAGCTAATGATGTTGAGCATCTTTTCATATGCCTGTTGGCCATCCATATATCTTCTTTGGAGAAATCTCTGTTCAGATCTTTTGCCCATTTTCTAACTGGATTATTGGTTTTTTGCTGTTGAGCTCTATTAGTTCTTTGCATATTTTGGATATTAATCCCTTATCTGATATATGGTTTGCAAATATCTTCTCCCAATTGTTAGGTTGTCTTTTCATTTTGTTGATGGTTTCCTTTGCTGTGCAGAAGCTTTTTAGTATGATGTAGTCCCATTTTTTAATTCTTTCTTTTGTTTCCCTTGCCTGGTCAGACATGGGACTTGAAAATATGCTACTCATACCGATGTCAAAGAGCGTACTGCCTATGTTTTCTTCTAGAAGTCTCATGGTTTTGGGTCTTACATTCAAGTCTTTAATCCATTTTGAGTTTGTTTTTGTGCATGGTGTAAGGGAATCAGATGCCTTCTTGAGCATATTTATATTTTCATCCTTTACTACCAATTTATTTCATAACATTTTTTCCAGACTTTCCTTTTCAATTGGCACTGTAGTCAGAGGCAAAGATTCAGAATCTGAAACATCTTAGGGGTCAAAAAATTTAGATAGGTCCCCAAAGCTAATGGAAAGAATTTCGGTACAGTGCCCTTTTTCCCATCAGTTTTGGCATTCTTTGGCACTCAGGGTAATCTAGAAAAGACAAACATCTGTCTGCCTGCTGAGAACTAGAAGAATTTCATTGCTCTCATTTAGCAGAGGGACTCCACAGAGAGCAATGTGACATATCACCATCTTTTCAAAGAAGTGCATTTTGACCCAAGAGTATATATGTCACAGAAATGTTTTTTTCCTAATGTAACACAGCAGGAGGCAAGATTTTGGTTTCCCTCTTCTGCTGAGCTTTATCAACTTTCTTATTTCCATGATTTACAACACACCTATCTTGAATCCTCAATGTGTCTAACCATGTCAGGCTGCTGAAGTAAAGATCAACATCACGACTTTGAAGATCACAAGCTGTGATGTTTCTTAGATGTGTACATGTGTGGTTTAGTGTGGGAATTTGTCTGTGAACCTATCAGAAGTGACCTTAATAAAATTTCTATAGAACAGAAAATGTGAATGGCTCTGAATTATTTAAAAATAATTAGCAGCAAATAAATATGAATTTACATCTATTGACTATTCCAGATGACGAAGCTACCTCCTTTTTCATTTGCTATTCTGTCTGCCTCATAAATCCTCCTACCACCTTACTTCCCCATTCCTAACTCCTGCAGTCTCTTCCTCATACCCATCCCCAACCACTCTCCCATGTCCACTCCTGGATCTAGAAATGGCTGGTTCTTTCCTAATACTTGGTAATCTGCTTAAGTAGAGGCTTTCCCTGATCACTCCTCCTCACTGATTTTCTCAAGGATACCTAATCTAAAATTGTACGCTATTAGTTATGCATTTATAGAACATAAACTTCATGAAGGCAGGGATATTATCTGTCTTATGCACCACCTAATTGTGAATTTCTAGAGGAATGTCTGGCATACAGTGGCTCTCAATATATACTGATATTGACTAAACTAATGACAAATGACTAAACTAATGACAAATGACTATCAATCGATACTATTATTGTCTAAACAAGTGACTAAACAAACTGAATGAATTCAAGTTCCTTCGGTCAAATTTCCCCCAAAGAAGGAGGATGAATAATAAAGAAATTATTCTTCTTGACATATGTTGGAGCTGGTTAATTTTCCATATTTAATCTCTATAACTTAAACCATGCCAAAGAAAGACCACAGTATATATTCTCAGAAAGAGCTAGATAAACTTATGCTTCCATTATTTACAAGCTAGGTGGCTTCAAAATATGAATTAACCTATGGAGACCTCGTTTTTTTAATCTACATATTGGGAATAATAATATTTCCATGAATAATTTTTGTGAGACTATATCCATGAATATACCCTTCTAGTCCTCACTCTAAACTCAAGAGTCTTATGTTTAATTGCCTTCTTGAAATTTCCACCTGGATATGTAATCAATATGTCAAAACAACATTAACAAAGCTGAATTCAGTGACTTCCCCATTTAGCCTCTCGTATGATTGTCCCCATCTCAGTATACGGCAGCTGCATTTCACCATTTGCTTCACAACAAAAAACTTAGAGTCATCATTGAATAATCTATTTCAAATCTTACAATCTACATACCATCTTTAATACTGTCTTTTCTAAGTTTAAAATGTATACAGAATTCAACTACTATTTGTCAAAGTCCTTTTCCTTGTTTTACAAAACCATAGGTGTTTTGGTACCCTCACTACCTTCTTACACTATCCTCCACTTCATCAATCTCCTCCTCGCTCATTCCATTTTAGCAATTGAGCCTCTTACCTTAGCTTGAACATGGTAAGCAACACATACTTGAGGAAAATTATCCAGAACAGTCTTCCCCAAATATCTATAGGGCTGATTCCCTCCTTTCTTCCATGTATCTGCACAAATGTCGCTTCATCAGAGACATTTTTTGACTATCTGTTATGGACTCAATGTTTGTGTTCCTCGAAAATTCATATGTTGAAATCTTAATTGATGATATTTGAAAATGGGAACTTTGGGTGATAATTAGATCATGAAGGTGGAGTTCCCATGATGGGATTCACGTCCTTATAAGAAGAGGAAGAGAGCTGTTTCTCTCTCTACCTTGTGAAGACATAACAAGAAGATGACAGTTTACATGCCAGAAAGAGGGCTCTTACCAGGAACTGAATCTGCTGGCACCTTGATCCTGGACTTCCCACTCCAGAACTGTGAGAAAGAAATGTTTGTTGTTTAAGCCACCCTATCTATAGTAATTTGTTACAGCAGCCCAAGCTAAGACACTATCCTATATAAAGAGCAACCCTCCCATCATCAGTCTCTAACTTTATAGCATTTTTTATTCTTCTACACAAAATGTACAACAGATTGACATATTCAATATGCATTTATTATTTATTTATTATCTGCTTTCTCCCAGTAGAATGTAATCTCCTTGAAATTGGAGACTGTTTTATTCACTACTTAGGACAGTGACTAGCACACAATAAGTACTCAATAATTATTTTTTGAATGAATAAATGAATGAGTGACTATTTCTGGTACTCAGAATGTTCTTAGTAAATGAGATACTTTATTATAATAACTGTCTTCAAACTAAAGGAGATCTTGAGTTTCTATTTTAAACATGTGTCAAATAGAATGTCATGTTTTATTTTTTTAAAGAAAACTGATTTTCAAACTGAGTTTTAACTACACATTATTCTCCATAATGAGTACTAATTTACATGTTTAACATTCTCTGTGGTGAAGCTAATTTAAACCACAGATGATAACTCTCTGTGGGGAATATATTAACAATATTCTTTCTATATGTTTTTATCTGAGATTAAATTTATAGCCAGCATTTCACAAGAGGGCAAATTAATAACAACTGGTTTCTCTTTGGCATTTTTTTTTGTGTTTATCAGATATGAAACTTAAGTGGAATTCTCATGATATCTTATCAAAAATATCTACTGCAAGGGCCAGTCCTGTGGTATAGTCATTAGGTTTGGTGTGCTCCACTTTGGCAGCCCGGGTTTGTGGGTTTGGATCCTGAGTGCAGACATATTACCACTTGTCAGCCATGCTGTGACAGCAACCCACAAATACAAAATAGAGGAAGATTGACACAGATGTTAGTTCAGGGTGAATCCTCCTCAGGGAAAAATAAAAAAATTTAAAAATATCTACTGTAAGTAGTCTTTTAAAATTTTACTTAAGGTCAAGATATCCTGATACAAGTGCTTTTCCTCAAAATTCAAATGGAACTCTACCACAGAATATTAAGTATGCTATATCTTGTTATTTTCTTAAAGGCTCTTTGGGACATCTCAAATAAAATTTTGTTGTTTGATTTGTCATGAAAATTACTTAGTACAGGCCAAATTTTTAATTCCAATAACATCACAAAATAACATTTTTACCTCTTTTTCAATCTATAGATTGTATAAGTTGAGTTGAATATCACAGAAACTTTATGATTGCTTGCTTGCCTGCTTGCTTGCTTGCTTTCTATGAATGCATCTTTAATTCATATGTCCTACATTGGTCAACTTACAATTCAAATACAAACAGCTAAAGAGAAGAGTACATCTTCTTGGAATAATGTATATCTGTGGGTGGATACAAGATCTTGTTTCAAGAACAAGAAGTCACTTGAGAATGTGTCCATACATATCTAATTAAAGCACTTCTAAATGAAAGAGAAATAACACAAGAAATCTATTTTGGCAGTTAAAGTGGGCTTGGCAATCTGGTAAAATACCACTTATTCTACCTCAGATATAAGTTTATATACTTTCAAACCCCGTTTTGTCAAATGTAATTTTATGATCTAGGCAAAATGCCCTAGAATTGTAGAATATTTAAAGTTCAAGATCCTATAAATGGTCCTTTAAAACCACTAACTTTATAAATAAGAAAAACGGTCTGTATTCTTAGAATTGTTTAATCGCATTTTTTTATGACAGAATCTTGTTTTCTTGACTCCTAAGTTTGTTGCCTTTCTAGTAGTTGTGTACCGTTTTTTTGCTAATCCTCTTCAGTGGTCTTATAATACCCTGCACATGCGTCAAATTACATTTCAACTAATTTTTATGAACTTATGAGGACAGGGCCTACCTTGTTCATTTATTTATTCTAATTTCCACCAGGAATTATACTACATCCTGATATAAGGTAGCACTCAATGATTCTGGTTAAATAATTGAAGAAATGAAAGAATAATAACTAATTTCTTGCTTTACAGTTATAAGTGCCTTTTCCATATGTTGACATTATTTCAATTGATAAAGGTAAAGATCCCTTGTGTGAAGAAGGTTGCCGTGTGAGTAAGGTCCATGGCAACATAATAGTTTCAAAGTAATTTCAGTGACAACAATGATATTTGAAAATATATACAAAGCTAAGCTGTAATGTTCAACATTCATGTATTTAATTTTAGTAGCTCCTCTCTATGCAACACTATTGTCTCCAAACCTATCTATCCTATACATAAAGACACTTTAGGGGATATTAAATTATTCCTTCTACAATAAAAAAATACTCTTCTCATTAATGCAAATATGTGCAAATTATTTTAGCATTTTAAGTTCACGAGTAACTTTAGAAACTTCCTGACTTCCCAGTCCTCGCTGCAATACTCAGAGAAGATCTCCTTTCATCATTTTGACAACAGGAAAGATTTTGTAAATACTCCTTGAATGTATTTCACAGGTCAGCAGTCTCACTTCAATATAGATCAGCATCTTAGATTAGATCATAATTTGTTTTCTGCTTTACCTTCACCCTGACGTGCTATTTCATATAATGAAACAGTAAATCAATAGAATCCTTGTGGGTGGGATTCTGCAAGGAAAACAACCTGTGTTCTGCTTAATTATAAACTCATTAAAATGAGAACCTGACATTTTCAAAGCACTGAATTATTCTTACAAGTCAAATTCCACTGAAAGTTAAATGTGGGGCTTGCTGTCCTGAAAACAATTTGGTTAACTAAAACCAATCACAGGCAAAGTCATCGTTGATCTGGTTGGACTTTCTAAAGAGCCTACTGATTTTTGTCCTCCAAATTATATGGACCTATTTGTCCTCCAAACAGGTACAATGGGTCACAGATAAGTAATCTGCTTAATTATAGCTAGAATTTCCTCTTAGACACACTCTATAAAAAGAAAAATATATATATGTTCTGAAAGAAAACATTTTTTTCGTATGATTTCTGAGTGATTTGATTACAATTCCCAGGGGAAAACACTAGGCTATATGTCTTATGAAAAATTGTGGATGTGTTTAGAGTTGGTGTTCAAGGGTCCTAATATTTAAAAATAAATAGATAACTCCTGATTTAACAATCCACATGCAACATACTTTAATTTGCTGATATTCATTCTTCTTCTCCTTGGTCTCTTATTAATAGGTTAGTATTTTATTTTTTGGAGGACAGAATAATACCACAGCGAGACTTGGTGATTGGACCAAGGTCAAGTAGGTAGTAAATGACAAAACAATGTGCTGCTTTCATTATTTCTGGAAAGAGATCACCCAGTGTGTCCAAGCATTTGGACGTAAGGGGCATATCTTCTCAGAACATATTATTTACCGTGCCTGTGATTGTCCTGATTCTATCATAGCAAGAAACTCTTCAAAGGGCTCCCTCTCCTGGAACCCTCATTTGGATTTCAGTGGCCATTTGGTACTAGTAACTTGACTTACCATTGAATGTTACCATTTGAAGGAAACATATTCTAAAATGTAAGTAAGATGCCCCATATTTAAAAGCAATCTCCATGAGTCAATAAATATTTCAAAAATGCAAAAACAAAACAAAACAAAAAATAGACCCATGAATCCTATTGTTTTCTCTCCTGATTCATTTTTCCTAACTGATCTGTTCCTTAGTTTGAGCATGAAGGCTTTAAGATTAACTCCAATATGTTTTTTATTTTCTTTCACAAAACTCTCTGAGTTTCATAATACAGCGAGACCTGGCGATTGGACCAAGGTCAAATAGGTAGTAAATGACAGAAAAATGTGCTGCTTTCATTATTTCTGGAAAGAGATCACCCAATGCGTCCAACCATTTGGACATATGGGGCATATTTTCTCAGAACACATGAGATATGTTGGAGGATAAGGAAAATATGTGGAATATTACTGTCCTGGTAATTGATTTACTTTGGAATTGATTTACTTGACAAATAATGAAAGATTGTTAAATTCTAGGCTTTCCTATTACATCAAAAGGCTAATGTATTAAAAGGAGCAGTGGATTAAACATTTGGACTGAAATGCACATTTCACATTATCATGAAAGTGTGATGTCTTCCTCTGGTAGTTGGGTGAAAACCTGTCCTGTAAGCTATTACTCTACCATGTAACTGGTCTTCCACTAGCTGAGTCTGTCTTATCCCCAGGAAACAGTGAAAAAAAGTGTCCCTAAAGAAGCAGAAAGTGTTCTTTGGCCACTGATATAATTGGATTAGATATATTTATCTTCTAGTAGATCAGGATCAGAGACTTCAATGGAATTTGAAATTGCATCATAATTCTCCCTAACTGAAAAAAAGAAAATTGGAAGAAACGATCTCTGGAATTACATATTTAAAAGTTGAGCCACCTAAGCCTGCAGATGCTTTGCCCTGAAACATACCTCCCCCAGGGTCAATATTCTAAACAAAGAAATCCACATTTATTCCTTCAGACAAGTAGTTGATCAACTGTGACAGTAAACTGTGAGTCAAAGAGGAGTAGGTTTGAGAAAGCAGACTTCTCTATACCTTCTTTGTATCAGAAGTAAAGAGACACGGCATGGGGTGAGAAGTAATTACTTCGGAGTTATTTTATTATCTCAAATGTTATATTTCACCTTTTTGTGTTTGTTAGGAATATACTTGTAAAGACATAAATATATTACATATATAAATATACCTCAAATATATCTAAATGTATATTTGAACAAATTTTCAAACAGAAATGGATATTAATCAATAGTACTGTATCTTTCTTAAAATATTATTTCCTAGAGAAGGGAATAAGGCTGCTGCAGCAAACGAAAGGGGACTTTTGGCTGAAGCTTAGTACATTTAGATGTATCCATATACAAAGCCAAAATAAATGTGGAAATTAATCACTTGAGGTACAGAATTTTTGAGATGCTGCCATGTAAATTTAGACATATATAGTAATTTTTTATAACTCTTCCACCTCTTGGCTTTAGCTACCACATATTCTACTAAAATTCTTCAATACAAATAGGGGATGTAAACTTTATTATGTCTATATAGCTATGATGTAGCCATAAGATCAGAAAAGTATAGCTTTCAATATATGATGGTCTAAAAGGTCCCCTGAACGTTATATGACCCTTTCTATATCAAGACATTACATTATGGGAGGGAGCAAAATGCTCCTCTGTAGTGAGGCGGAACTAAGGGACATCCAGAAAGTGGCCTGTGGAAGAAAAAACGTACAAATTCATAGTTTACTGATGAATTGAACATGGTTTCACTCAAGAGGCAATAAATAAAATCAATACTACGTTTTCATTTAAAGGGAAGAGTTACACTCCCAAGGTTCAAATGGAGTTTCGACATTTAAATAGAATGAGCATTTCAATATGTATATCACTTAGTACCTTCTATTATGGGGTGAAGTTCCTCCTGATCTTCTGGTTGTGATATCCACTTCATTGCTAATAGGTTTCAAAGCTTTTGTATCTAAACATTTTGTTAAACACTCTTAGTTTCTTCGTCCTTGGACTCTTGACTATTTAATCATCACACTTAAGAAGAGAAATTTTGTCAATATTAATTAAAAATTGTATAGCAACGTCTTACCTTTTGCTATATCTGAATGCACACCCCAAAATTCATTTGTTGAATCCTAACCCCAAAAGTGATGGTAGTGGGAGGTGATCAGGTCATGTGGGCAGATCCTTCATGAGTGGAATTAGCGTTCTTCTCAGAGACCCCACAGAGCAACCCTGCACCTTCCACCATGTGAGAACACAGAAGTAGGCAGGCAGGCTGCAGCTCAAGAGAGAGCCCTCCCCAAAACGTGACCATGTGGGCACTATGACCTTGGACTTCCCAGGCTCCAGAAGTGTGAGATAGAAATTTCTGTTGTTTATAAGCTTCTAGTCTGTGGTATTTTTTTACAGCAGTTTGAACAGAATATGACACCTTTCTAGGTGTAACAATGAAATGAATATATGTGTGTAAAACACCTAGCACAATCCTGTCATATATTTAAAATAATAAAAAATGTTTGATGTGTGTGTGTGTGTAGGGACATATACAGAGTTAAGATAGGGACAAATATTTCTGGATCAAAGAATTTTTAAATTGTCGAGTTATAAATATATTCTCAAGGATTTTATTTACCCAGTGAGACACAGGGAAATTTTATTGAGTAATATGTTAATTTTACTCCTTCCATCATTGATACCAAGTGCTTATCTGGGTTCAAATACCAGACAGCCTGGATAATGTGTACATCTCATCTTAGTGGAATTTGTGAACCAACTTAACTCTCCTTATATTCTGCTGGGGTCTCCAAGACTTCCCAGTGGTCATGAAGAGGAGACACTGGGAAAATCACACAAATCTAGTATGAATCATTTAGACAAAAATTGTTCAGAACTATGTTTATGCAAAGAGTGTTCAATTCTATTTGGGGATCGTGTGTCATCCTGATTTATTATCACCTGCAAGGAGACTTCATAGCATGAATTACGGAAATCCAAAAAATTAACACATGGCATTTTAAAGCTAAATGTTAGGTATACATTTTGGGTCAATGTTTCCTCCCTTTGTGGAGTGAACTTTGTGTCATACTTAAGAAAATAAGAAATACTGTATACTGAGGACAGAGGCTTTATATTTCCTCTGGCCATTTTCTTCCACTTGAATGGTGTCCTTTAAATCTGAGATCCAATTATCATCATTTGAGGAAAGATTCTGACTACCAATTTAATATAATTCTTTTTTTAGCAGTCTGCAATGATACATGGAGGGAATGAAGCTATGTCCTTATTTAGTGCTAAATTATCACTTCATGTAATAAGCAAATGTTAGAAATGAAGAAAGGATGTTCTGTACAATATTTCTCAAATGAGACAGACTGGATGTCCAGTAATTGGCCCAAAGTCCTGATTTCTGGTCAATTACTTACATTTCAGACTACACTTTATATATCAAGTTTAGCCTCTCTTTCTTGAGCTTTCGCCCATTTAATAGAGTGCTTTCTATTTATATAGTTCCTATCTCTGAGAAATTTAATATAATTTAGATTACTCATTAATCCTGATAACATAACTACAAATTAGATGATTCTCCTTTTACAGTGATGGAAACTGAGGCAGAGATAATTTTAGTGGCTCTCATAAAGTCCTACCATCTCCCATTTATGACAGTCTGTCTTCTAGGAGGAATTGTCGCCTTGTATGCATTCAGCACCAGTAGGTCGCCATATTCAAAAGTTTCCATAGAGACTGATGCAAACTTTTCTATTTTGCAGCTCATTAGCTGAGAGAGATGCTTCAGTTTTTGTTATTGCATGTACATCTGGTGAGAAAAATCTCCTCTGCCGTGACTAAAGCAGGCGTCAGGAGAAGGTAGAGAGTGCTCAAGAGCCTCAATGGCAAAAGCAGGGCAAATTTCCTTTCCTTATTAGTAATCCATTATATGGGGTTGTGAAGCTGGTACAGTTGATCCCCAACAGGTAGTAGCTTAATGTCTGAGGCAATAATATATCATGCCAACGAACAGACTCAGTATCTGGGTCTAGTAGTAAGGGTCTTTGGAATCCTATTAATGGCATTTCCATTTTCAATATAGTCAATACATTCAGTGAAATATAGGCTTCCAGCCTTCGGTGGGAAGCAGCATGGATGACAGTCACCGCCCCTTACAACTGTGTGAGTCTCTGAGTCCATTATTTTCCTTTATGCAAAATGAAAATAATAAACATAGAATCTCAGATCTTATCTGTTTGAATAATCATTCTGAAAGGAGAAAATTAGGCATCCATAATGAAATTTGACCCTATAGAGACATCTTCTTTTTAAAGAAAGAGAGATACATAGTGCAAGATGATGTGCCAAAGCAAACATTACTACGAGAGTACATGTAGGAATCATGTCGAATTTGAAATAGCTAAACAGTAGTAAGTACAATGATTGTTGAATGGCACTGAAGAAGCAGATTTGGGAATATAGGATGTAATTCCAATTATTGATCCGTAATAGAGCATGGCTTCCCAATACCTGCTTTAAGATGCTATTATTTTGGAAGACACATTTCTGAGAATTCCTTCTGTGCCTTATAATTTTTCCCTTTTCTATTAGTGGCCTAAATTTGAACTAAGTTAGTAATGCAGTATTAGAATGCTATCCTTAATTTTGATATTTTTAGAAGATAAGCAATACCTCATTATACCTATGGAATAGCTCTGAAATTACCACAAACTCTGAACGTGTTATGTGTATTTAATAAAGCCATGGTTAGTATAATTTAACAGGATAATTTGAATAAAACAGAAAAAATGTGCTCCCACCACATATTTATCATAAAAGAAGCTAAAGAAAACCACCAATAATCTATTCAAGAGAAAGGAAAGCAAGCCCCACGATCTGCAGTTAGAGATGTAACACAGGCTGACTTTGGATCCCCCACAACAAAATGTGAACGTCTTTGAGAGATGTGAGGTAATAGAAGTAAAAATGATAGATGGAAAATTTCTGCTTGAAACAATGCATGGAAGGTATTATACAAATTGCCCTTTGTGAAAGCATATGCCAGCTTTTGTTCTCTTTGTAAAAGCAAGAGGAGAAAATCAATGCATAGTTCCAGAATATAGTGTTAATAGTTTAGAGGTTTTTTCAGGATTGTTTTTCCAAACATGCTTTTTTTACATAGTAAATTGTACTATGCCTATACTAATACTGTTGAGATCTTAACATTGTACTTTTTTCAAGTACAAAATCGGTGTGAAGCAGTAGGTCAGCGTTTCCTAAACAATTACGACCTCAAATATACTGAGACTACTTAGTAAATTTCAGATTCCAGACTTTATTCTTGATCTACGGAGTAGGAATACCCAATCCCTTTTGCTACTGTGACAGATTCTCATACACTTTGTAGCTTAAAACAATACGAATTTACTCTCTTATAGTTCTGGAGATTAGAGTCCAAAAATAGGTCTCACTGGGCTAACGTCAAGGTGTCGGCAGGGCTGGTTCCTTCTGGAAGCTCTAGGGACAATCCATTTCCCTGTCTTCTCCAGCTCCTAAAGGCTCCCAGCATTCCTTGGATTTTAGTCCCTTCCTCCATCTTCAAAGATAGTAGGGTAGCATCTTCAACTCTCTCACCCTTTTTCTGCTTCCATAGTCGTGTTGCCTTTTTTGTTTCTGACCTCCTACCTCCCTCTTTTAAGGGACCTTCATGATTTTATTAGGCCCACCTGGATAATCTTTTCTGCAGATTCTTAGTTTACTCACATATGCCAAGTTCCTTTTGCTATGTAAGGTAACATTTTCACGGGTTTTGGCAATTAGGACTTTGCCATCTTTGGGGCTATTGTTCTGTCTACCACATCAAGTTTTGGGAGAAATACATAATCTCATTCAGCAATTAAATTCTATAATTCTTTGTGTTTGCCAACATTTTTGTTGGTACTTATAACTATTTACTTATTCATTCACCCATCCAATCATTAATTTATTCATTCATTCATTATTCAACAAGCATTTGTTTCATATCTACTGAATGTGAGGCGCAGAGCCAGTCCATAGAGACACAGAATGAATTAAAAAAGAAATGCTTACTCTTATGGAATTGCATCTTTCAATACAGTTTCTAAACTGAGTTCATGTATTTATTACCTAATGTTTGCAAGATGTAGTCCACTTACAAATAAGTAGACATATTCATGTAGTAGACAGAGCATGTGATGTATTTTTTCCACTGAAGTTATAATTATTATCCTAGAAGTGAATTGTAAGATAGTGTGAAGAGACATCCATTGGGATATATCATAGAATTGCTAAGTAAAAAAAAAAAAGGAAGTCTGTAGGACTACAGCCTAGGGAGATATAGGGAGCAATTGACATACTGCCAGGGTGTCAATAAAATCAAATTTTGCCTGTTAGAAGAATAATGAGCTCTTTTCTCTCTGCACCCAAGGGAGATTAATTCAAGAACATGTATTTTATGCATGTTCCTTGCGTCTCCCGATAAAATAAAAGTGCTAAAAGTGGTCATCTGGGGGTGGTTTCTACTTTACTTTTTATTTTCTCTTCAGAGAAGACACATGTTGCATAACTTCAATTACATACAGACTACCATAACACACATTTCGTTATTTGGATTCCTGGCCAAGTGATTTAATGAATGTTCAATTAAAGGATATATGTTTTTTGTAATTATTATATCAGACCTGACAGAAAATTTCCTCTACTGTTAAAAATGTCTAAAGTTAGGCAACAATCTGTCACCACAATGCAAAAAATGCAAACCAGCAAGCCACTGAAAGAAAGCTGTAGCTCACATTCTCCATAGTCAGGCTTTTCTGAAACACAGCCCGAGGAACCCCATCTTGCCTTAGGCTCGCTCTATCTGCTTCTCCAACCCTCTGTCTTCCCTGATGCTGCCATGCATTTTTACCATAGCTACTGTCTCCTCTTCTCTTGGGAGAGTAGCAGAGATGCTTGGAGTATGACTTCAACCCTATACCACATGAGCAATTCTTTTCATTTCTTCTCTTTTATCTTCAAGTACTCTGTGCTTTGAAGCCACTCCCTAGATATTTAGGCATCCTTTGGAATTTGCTTCATGTTTTGAACTTTTCCTGAGCTCCTCTGTTTCTTCAAACTCATCTGCTATGTTTTCCATTCTCTTTACAGTTGAATGAAGAAAGTCTGATGAGGCGATTTGAGCTTTATGTTAGTATGTACTACTGGCTTTGTATGAGCCCACTTTCAGAAAACATGTTTTTGTGTTTTTTCCTTCAAGATTGGCACCTGAGCTAACATCTGTTGTCAATCTTCTTCTTCTTTTTTTTCAAATTCTTCTCCTAAATCCCCCCAGCACATAGTTGTATATTTTAGTTGTGGGTCCCTCTGGTTGTGCTATATGGGACGTCACCTCAGCAAGGCCTGATTGGCAGTTCCACGCCCAGGATCAGAACCAGTAAAACCCTGGGCCACCGAAGCAGAGTGTGTGAACTTAACGCTCCACCACAGGGCCGGTCCCACATTTTTCTTTTAACAGGAGCCATCAGTACCCAAATCCTGTGCTTCTCTAATACCTGGGGATTAGGATATTCCAGATGTCAAAAGCTAAACATGATGCATCTGTCTGAAGGATGCAATTTACTTCATTTTAAGTAAAGTAAGTCACTGCTTTTCTATTATTCAACAGAATATACAATTTATGTTAGACGTTTTAAAGCCAAGTCTCCTACTTCAAATAAATTTTGTCCACGTGGTAGGTTATTTCAGTTCACATAGCTCTAGAACCCTCCCTACAGAACCCCACAGAAAACATACTTAGCACTTCTGCTATTACAGATATGTCTATAGAAAACCACCTAAAAAGATTGGGATTTAGCTTTATTGGACAATCTTTCAGAAGCCCTCATTATCCACGTATGTCATTCTTAGGCTGGAATGGAGAAAGCAAAGGTTATTTTTGAATTTCCACATTTCAAGTAAATTTTTAGTAACTTCTTCAATGATAAGAGAAACAGTTGAGAAACAGAAGCATCAGAATAAAAACTGACTACAAAAAAATCAGAGAATGCTAAGAGGAAATATCTTTTCATACCCTAGCCAGCATCAATCACACTTATGGCAGATACAGGTATTGTGAGAAGATTTACAGACAAAAGGCCAGAAGGGGAGTCAGACTACAAAGTTAGGTGGACATTATAAATCCTCTAAAGCCATGCCCTCATCTTACAGATGAGGAAAATGAGGAGAGAAGGTGAGAAGAGTGTTTTTGGATTTCATGTACCCTCATTAGAAGAAGTTGTACTGTGCTAAGGGAATTAGTCAAGAAATCTTTCTTTTATAACTCAAAACCCTCAAATTGAGTGAGCTTAAGGAAAAAAGGAAATTTATTAGTCATGTAAGCAAATTATGAAATGAGTGAAGCTTGAGCTGCGCCAAGGGTTGCCTGGGACTAAGTACTCGAATCTAGTTAGAGCTGTCCCTTCTCTCTATGCGTCAGCTTCATGTTTTCCTTAGGTGCATGGACTTTTTCTGAACATCAAAAATATGGCAGCAAACGTCTTGCTCTTTTATTTTAACAATCTCTCACATAAAAGAAAATCTCCTCTCCTTTCTCTTCCAGAATTTAAAATCATAGAGAGAAAATCTAGTTGTTCCAGCTTGAGTCATAAGACCATTCCTTGGACCAAGGAGAGGTGAGTTAGATTAATTTTCTCATTCTGTGTAGCCAAGAAATAAACAGTTTTTAAAGGAAGATAAAGAAATGTTGGGCCAATAGAGCAAAAGCTCCCCAAGTGCTGGGGCTGTACAAGTGAATGAGAGGGATACCCTGGGTTCTTGAAGTGCATGTGCTTACACTCTAGCAGAAGTGTTTTACACCCAACATGCTCCAATTTTGTCTACCCACACATTCCACTCCTTATAGACATCAGCTTTAACAGGGCTGCCAGATCAGCTAGGATAAAAGAATCAACTTTTCCATCAAGTGTCATCATTTCTTTTATTTCAATGTATGAATCCCAGTAGCCTTACATTATATGAAACAATGTGTACAGATAAGTGAAATGGTAATTTCAAATTGCACCAAATTACCCACTTACTTTTCAGAAATGGCATAAGTTAGATATTTCCCCAAATGCTATTTTTCCCTACAACCATGTTTGATGCTTTCTTCAAAAGACTTTCTTATCTATTCTGAGATACAAATTAGGATAATATTTAAATGAAATGCACCTATCTCCACTGTTCACACACAGACTTTATCTTATGACAGAGTATCTTGCAGCACTTTAGTTTTCCAAACAATAAACTGTTGCTTCCCATAGGCATGTGCCTAATGACTACAAGAAATGCATCAGTCCTCTTAACTGGATGGGGCATAAATAAGGACAAGCCAAATGTTATTATTTTTCAACTACCATAATCAGTATGCCAATGGTTAGAATACTTTTTTAAGTTTTAAAAAGAAATAAAAATTATTCTAATATAGCTTCTATATATGAAATTTGGAAGCTTGATTTCAATATGAAGACAAAGAAAAAACAGATGTCTGATGTCTATCTCTAAATGAGATATAGAAATGTAACATACATATATACATATATATATATGTACACGTGCATACATTATATATCTCTCTCTCAATATATATATCTCCTTTAACAACAAACGCTTACTTACAAAGTTCACCTTCAGATCCAATTAATTAACATTTGTGGACCCGATGAAGTTTTAATTATGGGTTCTATTTAGAGAGAGAAGAGGCAGCAGATTGTAGAGAAAGGGCTCTGTGAATATAATCAAGGCGCTGGGCTCAACTCTATTCTCTGCAATCTTGAGAGTCACGCAGATACAGGTGCCAGGACCCTTCCTTCTTATTCGTAACTAAAACTCTTTTGTCTTACGCAGTAACATAAAGAACAAAAAAACATTTCACCAAAAAACAAATCTCAGGGTATTTTATTAGTCATACCGTGTTTACTCCATCATAGGAAAGTGTCGCTCTTCCCCCTGCTCTCAGGGAAACATCCATGAACATCTCACAAAGTAAAATGTTCGAGTAGGTTCTTCAGTCCCCTCTCAATTCAGTATCTCTTGTGACCATAGCAACCTACATGTATAAAGGAGCGGGACAAGCTGCCCCTGATTCTGTCTTGTCCAAGTCTCCTTTCTAATGCTTGATATCCTATGACTGACAGCTCTAGCAGCAAATGAAGCGTGTCATGTTATATCATTTTCAAATTCATCAATTATTCTTCCTGCATCGAAACTACAATGAGAACTAGGAAGGCAACAGATTATCAGCTGTACCTTGGTATAAATCTCCCCATCTTGAATGTTGTGTCTGTGTGAATGTAATTGAGTAAGAATACGGTTTGAAATAAAAGAACTAGTATCCCCACAGAGTTTTGCGAAATTATAATTCAGTCTTAGATAGACATAGAATAAAAAAACAAGAAAGAGAGAGAACACATGGTACTGTAGAAAGAGCATGAACTTTAGAGCAGGACTGATCTGTTGTGAATCACAATCCTGCATATCTTACCAGAAAGAATTAGGCTAGTCACTTCCACATCTGAATCTTTTTTTCCCCAGTTTTTAAAATAGGAATATTGATAGACACTTCTTAGGATCATTGAGATAACTTCATGAGATCACATATATAAGTCCCCTAGCATAAAGTGAACTGAACTACAAAGAAGTGTAGCAAATGATCCAAATTACAGTCTTCCTCCCTTTTGATAGTTGTAACACAGAGTAGAATATGAGAACTGCAGCACTATTTGGAGTGACTGGCAAACACAAAGTCAAACTTCAGAAAAATAATATCTCCTCAGAGAAATCTGGAATTTCTGTTGGTATGTTGACGTTGATTCCAATGCGATAAACCCAGATGTTGCTCCCATTAGCAACTGGTGTCTCCCTTGACGTCTGTAATCTCCTGAGTCCTTCAGTGGGCTAGTCAGTGCAGTGTTTCTCTTAGCAGCATCTAGAAGGCAGCTTGACGAGGGAGCCCTGCTGAGCTTTCCAGGGTGACATTGATGCTGTAAACCATCTAATTAAGCTGGTCTTTTCAGCCCTTGTTCCAGTTTCTCTAAACCACCTTAAGAAAGCAGGTCTGGAGACTAGGGAGCATCATACATCAGTGGTTCCCCCAATATCTTACACTGTTTTGTGAGGCAGATACAACCCAGCTGAGCTCTGTGTTCAATGTGAGCTCTCTCTCAGACTTCCCACTGCTGCTAGAACAGGATCTTCTAGCACAAAACTCATCAGTTTCTTCCAACAATTACCTTCCCAGGCACCTAACGGCCTTGGTAAAAGCCACAAATGCCTCTTCAAATTTCCTTTTCCTAAGAACAGCCCCAGATATCCCCAAATGCCTTAAGGCTAGCTGTGCAAAAATAAACGTCAGAGAAGTCTCTGGATTACTATTTCAATAATCATGTTATATTCTGAGAAGTCAATTTTAAGCAATCAAGGTCATACTGATACATTAGTAGTCATTTTCTAGTTGTTGTGGGAGGGGTACCATAGGGCCCTGCATTCTGTGTCAGCTGACAACAGTCCTAATCCTAGCTCTGTCACTAGGCAATTACATGAATTTATGTGAATCATCCAATAGCTCTGGACCTAAGGGCCCTCATCTATGCAGACTAAATTATTTCTGAGCTCCCATCCAGGACTAAGATTCTATCATCTCTACCCTAATTTGCTATTGCTTGGATAGCCAGGCAAATTGAATGCTCTCTCAGAAGTGCTGAACCACCCTTGCTGAGAACACCTCACACAAGGTTATTACGTAAATAAAAAAAGTGTTTCTGTTTGTGGAAAAAAATTCTTTACACTATGGCTTCATATTAATATTTAATGCATTAATATTATAAAGTTCATGCACACAACATTTTCTATTCCTTTCATTTTATTTGGCAAATGTGGATTTTGTGATCATGATATACTAGACAAATATATCAAATATATGACAAATATATCATTTGTCAGTCATGGGGCTCTTTAAATAATTCCAGACAGGAGATACCGTTCAAGAATTTTCTTTTACCTCTAACCATTTAGCAATGATTTCATTTTTGCTTTGATGCCCAAATTACATTTATGATTAGTTTATTTTCAAATTCACTATATATTGCACCAGCATCTATGGTGAATCGTTATATTCACCAATTAAATTACCAGTGGATAATGTGATGACTTTGATTTACCAGAACTGCCGCCATTAGTCGTGAATGGATTTCTTCATTGACACAGATCTACTAATGCTCATGTGCTACGATGCCAGCAATTATAGATCACAGCTTCTACTGCCTTTCATCCTTATGATCTACACAGTTACACAGCTTAAACCCACATCTTTCAAAAGTCATATAGGATTTCCACAAGATTCCATTGGAACAAATTGCTGAATATAGTACAATAATGTCTGCGAACTCCTAGTATCCTGGGCCCAAGATAAATGACGACAGACTTGAGGCTAATCACTACCATAATTCTACCTTAACTGCAGCTGTGAAAATACTTAGATCCAAATATGCCAATGATCTGCTTGAAATACTTTTTCAGGGGCAAAATGTTGCAAGTTGTGTATTTACATATGCAATCACGTAGACAGGTAGAGCCTGTGTATATTCAGATTTAATTTTCTTTATCTGTTTTTTACTTCATGTTTTAATTTGCTAGAATTATTGAGCCCCTTTATGAAACCTAGTATTCATAGCTACAATAATTAATAGATGCTGCAGAACCAATTTATAATTAAGGAAGTTGGACCAATAGTTGCTTTATCAACCAATAGGGATGTCTCCAAACTTAATTGGAAAGGCTTATGCTGTCCTAGACATGAATCTCCTGTGGGCAAAGAAAACCCAGGTAAAGGTAAAGCTTTTCATCTCAGGGATCTTGTAGGAGTCTTAGGTACATCAACGATAACCTCTGGAGAAGACACAAAAGAAGTGTCTCATTTGCTTGTGCACAAGAAAATAACATAGATTTCAATACTAATGTCATCTATGGAGTGCATGTTTAGATCAGCCACTCTGTTGCACATGACTTATACAACAGAGTCTGAGTCAAGGTCCTTGTCTCAAAGGCCTCAAGCAGTGGAGAAAACAAGGAAACAGATGTCAATTAGTATGATAATACTCTTTCAGATGCCATGTGCAAGTACCTGCTATGATGCCAAGCTCTACATGAGGAGGGGAAGGAAGGCTTTACAGAGAGGAGCATGTATTATTTTTTTGATATCCAAAAGAAAGTTCTTGGATGGACAAAAGAATGTCATCAGAGAGGCAATAACAAATTAATAAATTTGCATCTGGACTTATATGTACAGACTTTGGTGAATTTTATTAACATGAGTCAGCCAATCAAAGCAGGTTTATAGATAAGCAAGCTTACTGAAGCAATTTCCTACATCAGTAAACCATAATGCAGAACTTAGGGTCAGTGTTGACTTTGCATGGATGTACAATACTAAAAGCCACTTGGTTTCTCTTTCCATCTTTCTTTCTTAGCGTCCCAGGAACTTTACCATGTATGGATCAAGTAAGTAATAAAGAGTTCACTCAACAGCAATAACAGCAATGTACACATATGTATACATATCTCATATGCTTCTAGAGCTGGGTATACCTAGTCTCCGCTTCTGAGATAACCAGAGAAGACATTCATGTTAACAGAAATGTGATATGTGGTTTAGTATTATACACAGAAGAAACTTTAAGAACATAGTGGAAGAGATGCCTCTCTCTCCATGATCTCTCAAGTCCAACTTAAGTTAATGATTCTGACTGTATGAGCTTTTGCATGATTTTGCAATAGTCAATGATAGACAATAATAGAGAATTGATTTAAAGTGTCCAATATATCCAGCTAGAGACACCCAGGCAAGGTTTGAACTGCAAAGTAACATTCAAACTGCAAATCAAATGAAGCATTTATAGAGTGACTGGTTTCAGAATCACGCACATGATATACACTCCACATGTCTTCTTGAATATATCCCTTAACATCACAGATCATGCAGAATGTGGATGAACAAATCTAAGTTGCAGCAGCATGTTATTAGAATTGGCTGAATGCTTTCATTGAGACAATGCCAACTCCAGTAAAAAGTCACTGGAGTTTGAAGAAGTCTTAGAAACTTTTCCTGGTAGAGTTAAATATGGGTTTCTATAAATAGGAAAGACAAAAAAGTAAAACCTGTTTTTAACCAACGAAAGAAAAATTTCATGCAAAGATGTAAAGCCACAGCCTTAAGGAGAGAACATTGGAATTGAGAAAAAATATACAGTTCTTTTATTGTAAAGAATAATGGAAACCTATTTAAAAGGTCTTGAGATGGAGAGTGTGACCATACACAGACTAATGTGAAAATGTCATCCAATATCAGGAATGGTTAAGATTAAAATTCTATTTTGTTATAATTGGGATGTTTCAATGTTTCTGTATTCTGTTTTAATCAATTCATTTGTTTATCTATGCATTTATCCAGCCTTAAGTAGGCCTATTAAATGTATATTCACTCAACCTTTATTAAGTGTTTACATATGCTGGCTAGTTTGCTACATCCTGGGGATTTTGAGATTCTCTTTATGGAGATGGATAAACAGCTGCAATTCAACATGCAATTATTATGTAACAGATAATCATATGTTGCCATTGAAGAATTATTTTACCTTTGATTTGTCATCATTTTTGTTGTTGTTGTTAACCAGAGTATGTTGGTGTAACTTTGTAGCATCTGGAAGCTACAAAGTGGTTCCCTGTTGAATTTGCTTACTTGAAGGGAGAATGGTTTATATGAACATTGTTAATTGTAAGTACACTTAAGTAGTTAGTAGAAAATGAAATTGTGTTTCCATCCACTCCATATGCAACAGCTCTCAAAACTCAAAATCCTGAAATGAGAGTTTATTTTTTAAGACTCAGACCATATTTGTTGAAGGTTATGAAAAGAGACAGTGTCAACATCATCTATGTCTATCTAGTTCATAGAAAGTTGAAATGCTGTTATTTAAAAACATGCCCAGCTTAAACACTACCCACGAACCATCTGATCTTCTTGTCTTTTGAATTCATTATTCAGTCTGATGTTAAATCTCAAGTACTTTCTCACAAAGGCAAATTTCTGAGTTTTTAACCTCAAGAGTCTGAAAGAAAAAATATACAAAGTCTTCTAAGCACATCAGGTACATCTCTCCAAAGTGTACTTGACATGGGGGAGATGACATTTACTTACATTCTGATGACAATAAGAACTCAGGAAAATAAACACGTTATCACATATTTGCTTGAATGAATTGATCAACAAGCATTTATTGAATAATGTGCCTTTCAGTTCTTACTCACAAAGGCAAAATATATTAATCATAAACAATTAAAACTAGCATGTTCCTCGATTTACCACTTTCTTTTTTGTGTACTTGGTAACTAAGAATATTTTTTAAAGGGCAAGCCATTCTAATTAGTGTTGGCAGAATCTTCTTGCATATAATTCTAATAAGCCAAAGTTCTAATATATAAAACAGAGATTGCCTGTACAACAGATTTAGTTTTGCATAGGTAGCATTGCTTCCAAATGCTGCAATAAAGAGCAGGGTGTATAAGACACAACTCTGGCTTTATGGGTGCTGATTATTTAACTGTGGAAGCAAGTCTAGACACAAGTATCTAAAATACAGCACTGTATATGCTAAGAGACAGATGATCAGTTCAATTGAGTAAGAAATATTTTCTGACTGCTAGAGCTGAAATGCTCAATTCTTTTCTCATTCTATACAAGGTATTTTATTATTTAGAATAAGGTTCTGCTCAGAGTACATGTCTGCCTCTTCTTCGATATTATTAAATGGTCATTAGAGGCTGCTGCATAGGGAACATATAAATGAAATGATATGAGAAGTGTAGCAGTTTCAGTAGACAAGATGATAAATTGCTTCGAGGAGAGTTGGCTCAAAGAAAAACAGCAATAAGAGTCTATAGTAAAAGAGGCCTTCATATAGAAGACAATAACTCAGTTGTCACAGGTTACTGGGCTCTTGGAGGACTGACAATGAAGTGAGTACAAAGCTGATTCTATAGAATGGCTTAAACCACAGGCTTAGAAATACACTCTCTCACTAAAGTCAATATTGCCACATGTTCATTTGGACCACATCCCAACAAACGTGGAAATATAATCACTCAGGAGGTTCAGAATGGTGTCAGTCAGCTTTGGCCCACAGATTTGGAGCATGGACAGGATACTCTGAATTCTGAAAGGAAAGTAAAGTTGGAAAGATATTTATTTCACTTTACAACAGACTTCACCCTACTCATTCCTTATAGATGCCCACTAGGGTATGAAAAAAGGAGTCAGCGTGACAGTGGCACTCATAATGTGACAGACGAGTTAAGGCTCAAGCACTAGGAATATTAGAATTTTTTTTGTGTGTTTGTGAAGGGGCATCACTCTTTCCTGATTGTTTTCCTCACAAGAGACCACCGAGAGAGGGAAAGAAGAAGGTGGAGAGAGAGACACACGCAAAGACAGAGACAAACAGGCAGACAGAGAGACGGGGTTGGGGGGAGAGAGAGAGAGAGGTTTATCAAAAATCAATTTAGTTATTTCAATGCAAATGAATTGGTATTGTTGGCCCCAGTGGAAGTTAAGTACAACACAGGCAGATTATGCATAATACAGGGACAAGTTTTTTAAGGCAGTGGTTTTCAACACTGACTGCACTTTAGAATGACCTAGAAGAACTAATTTATAATAATCCAGTCCCGAGTCTCAACTCAGACCAATTAAATCAGAATTTCTGAAAGTATAAATCTCCATAGGTAATTCTAATATGAAGCAAGGGCTGGGAAACTACTAGTCTAAGGGTATATAGAACTAGATGAGATATATTTTGATACAATTGAATATTCATCATGTTATTTGAATTTGTAAAGTTTGAATCCGTAAACATGTTACGGCTATAATAAATAGCATCCATGTCTCAAACAACAAGAATAGGTATAATTTTGTGAGAGGATCCAGTGACCTCAAGACACTTCAGATAAATAGAATGGTTTCTTCCAGATGCTAAATATTGTTTACATACGCTGACACAATGCATATCTTAAAGGTTAAGTACACAAGTTGTTTTCTTATGCCAACATATATGTATTTGATCATTTGTGATAAATTAAACAAATTGGGCTTTTTACATTTTTGTTAGTGTTGTCTTGTAGGCACAAACATGAAGATAACTTGAAATGTTTTTTCTAAGATGCATGCTGCAGTCTTGAACTGTGACTAGACTTCAGTTCTAGTCTACTTCTTCTGCCAGGGTTTGAGTGACGTCTCAACCGATCTGAATATTATTACTGCATTTCTAAAATTGAGTTAATAGTATTTACCGTGACAATACAATATGATTTTTTAAAGAGAAAATTAAATAAATGTAAAATAACAGTGTACACTGTGGATGCAAGTAATATATAGCAGGAAGCTACTTTGATCTGCTATTTGGCATAGGTTTTCCTTGATATTTCTCTTACATTGGAGATGTATGCACTTGGTTTTAAGAGGTAAGGATAAGATATAAGACTAAAAAGTTTGGGAATAATATGTGATGAGGTTGTGCTAGTTTTCCCACTCCCTGAAGTAGGAAATACGGTTCTTACTTGGAGCCAAGGGCTATAAGGGAAATCATAAGGTCCATAAGCTGGAATCATCCTGACAAGTAAAGTTCCATCTCATTTAAACTCAACAGAATAGGATGTGAGAAACTTCAGATGGGTTTTGAGGAATGTGAAAGTAAAAGGTGTTAGTTCTTCACTTCTGAAGTATATTCCAGGGAGATTAAAATTCTGTGCCCAGAAAGGCATGAGAAAAGGAAGGTTGGAACTGAAGATTGATGTCTCTAGATAGAAAGTTTCTAGAGAAGTTTAGAGTTTCTAGAGGAGTTAGAGTGGCCACAAAGGGAATAACAAGTGAACTTTGCTAAACCTGGATTTTGAGAGCCTTCATGTTTGGGAAGAAGGGACAACATAGCTGCAACCTTCATGCAATAAAGGATGAGGTAGGACCGGGTATTCTTCAGTGGATACCAGAGTGGATAGATGGACGATAGGGCCAGATGTTCCCACCCATAATGCCAGGGCAATATAGAAGCATCATCACCACCACTCCTTCATACTTTAGAGAAAACCAAGCAAATGGTAGGGAGAAATTCCAATGTGCCTGATATTTTTTCACCATCCATCAAAACTGAGTTTAAGGGGCTGGCCCCGTGGCTGAGTGGTTAAGTTCACGCGCTCTGCTGCAGGCAGCCCAGTGTTTCGTTGGTTCAAATCCTGGGTGCAGACATGGCACTGCTCATCAAACCATGCTGAGGCAGCATCCCACATCCCACAACTAGAAGGACCCACAACGAAGAATATACAACTATGTACCAGGGGGCTTTGGGGAGGATAAAGGAAAAAATAAAATCTTTAAAAAAAAAAAAAACACTGAGTTTAAAATAGAAATGGTTTGTTTTGCATTGTTAAAGTCACACTTCATGCCTGCCTGAATTTGTGGTCTAGATTTGTACCTAATATGGAATATATATCAATAACATTAACAAAAGAACCCACCCGAGTCTAACATGGGTTGAACTTCTCTGAATTTCTCTTGATTGTTGATAACCTAGACTTCAAATAAATTTTGCTGTGTTAAACCTATTATATAAAATCTCCTTGAATTCTTGCCCTATTTCTGTATTTTGTGTGCTGCTTCTTGTTTCACAGTTCTGTCCGCCTTTTTTCAGTGTTAGACTCAACTTGGACTTCAAGCAAGCCACAGATTACAAAGTGATCCTGGTGAATCAGGCCACCAACCTGAAGCCATGTAGCTCATGCATTAAGCAAATTCAAATTAAGCTCCTCTCTTTATACAGTATTAGTCCGTAAAACAATGAGCAATTGAACGCATACGCATACACAGGCACACACATGCAGAATTTACCACAGTTTCACTATGCATGAGTAAGATATGAAATGCTTTAACCTAGCATGTGAGAGAATTATCTCTTTAATGTATTACTTGATTGCAGTACTGGCTTTTCCGATAGGGAGACCAACAAAACTGGGTCTGGAGAGAAGAGTAGTAAGAAGGTCAATTGGTAACTAAAATTAGGCGAAGAGGCAGAATGATGTGGGAAATGGAGAGAACTGGGTTCCTCTATTGCAGAAGAGCATAGCAAATGTCCTCAGGGCCTGAGCTGCCTCAGAGCAAGCACGCCCCTGCCTACTCTGCCCTGCCATTCAGCAACAGTCCATGTGTATGTAGCCCCCCCCACCAACAATCCATGCACCAACCAAACACACAAACAAGTGAAAAAAAGGGCGGGTGGGTAGAAAACCTGGGTTTCCTGAGAGGAAATGAGTGCATAAAGAGAGTGTCTTGACTTCCATTTCTAAAACTATGGTGGCTTATTTATCTTCACCATCCCTTCAGCTAGCCACTGTTTTTATTTAAGATGAAAAGTAAGACGCTGCAACAGAGAAACTCAAAATTAGAGTGGCTAAAGCAAATGGAAATACACAAGTGCATTTCTCTCATCTAATAGTACTTACGTCTCGGGTGGCAGTACAACAGACACGTTTAAGAATTGAGGGAGAGGAAGTGAGAGGGGGCTTTACTGCTCACCTATGGAGGAACTGAAGTGAAATGATAGGGGGTGTCCCTACAGGTGGGGTCAGCAGTACCACCATCACTAAACAAGGCAAGAAAACCCCACAGACACTAAGCAGTGTTGGCGTAGGTTGTGCATTCTGTCTCACAACCCAGAGAGACCACGTGACAGTTGCAAAGAATAAGAATATATTCTTCAGCAATTCAGACTCTGTCCTGTTAAATGTCTGCAGGAAGAAGGTTAGCATCTGCGTTGTCATTTGAGTTTGATAATAGAAAAGACAAATCTGAACAGAGAGTTCTGAAGTGGGTACCAGAAGAGGAGAGGATTTTTTTTTTTAGTCGGGGAGGATCTGCCGTGCTGTTACGACCTCACAAACATCAATCATTTAGAAACATCTGTATATCCTTGAGCAACTTGTTATAGGTGGGGCTCAATTTAGGGTATTTTTACTTTTTATACATTTACATATGTAAAGCGTATTTCCTTTGAAGCTAATTTTCATTGATTTATTTGTAGATTTAATAATTTTACTTATTCTGAACATTTACACTGCCTTTCTCACTCTGCCATCATAAGCTGGCCTCAATACACTGAAGTAGATTCAGCATTATAAATATACCGCAAGACCAAAAAAACTGGAATGCACATAATTTGAAGAGCGAAAATGGCTCGAGAGCATGAAGTCTCATTATCCATAGGTAAGTAACCAAAATCTGTGTCTAGATATTTGAATATAAATAGTTCCTGATATCTGGACTGTGACAGATGTAAGTCACATTATCACTTCTTAATTACCTCCATTTCTAATTTCATTACTTCTTTTTGGCTTTAAGAGGACCCTGTGTGAGCTCATGGGGCTCAACTGCTTCGGGTGAGAGACAAACTAGCACTTTTCCATGGATACGTGGCTGGGATTTTGTTGATATACATCACACTTCAACCCCAGGTTGTGCTAAATGAGTGAATAAAATGATCCTTGGGGAGTGTGCCGTACATGTGGGCTCCCTTAGCAACTCAAGCGCCTAAAGCCAGCCCTGCCTATCACATTTTCCAGCCTCTCTCTGCTCATATCATCTTGTCTCCCGGAGCCCATGGTGCAGTGTTGTACCTAGAGGGGCGTTTTGCTTTTCTCAGATAACAAATCTATTTTACCATCAACATTCTTTTCCTGCCATTGAGATACAATTTATTTTTTAAGAAAAATCTCCATAGTGTCATGTTATACTAAGCAATGGGACTTTAACTTCCCCAGAAGTATATAAAGTCTGAAGGGCTGAATTGAAAATACAAGATCACATTTCCTTAGTTGCTGATAGAAATGGGACAATTAGCTCTGCATTATGCATGCAGTTTGGGGCATATTTTGTTGGTGGTTGATATTTTTCAATAATACCTTCTCTAGAGCTTTCCTGTCTCTGATTATCACCTGATAATCTGCAAATCCTTTTGCCCTTTTCTCTTGCATGCAGATATTTAAGCTTCTTCATTTATAGGTTTAGGTTTATGTAATATATTCACTGAATGCTTGTCAGACCTGCAGCTTCTATCTTTTTTTTCAGAATCTTTCTTGGGTGATTGCTAACTAAATTTTTGACCTGCATTGAAAGAAATTTAGTCTATGTTGAAATTATGTCAAAATGGCTCATTGAAAAGTGAAAAATTCAGGATATCTCTTTTGAACTATACAAGAAATTATTTAACAGGTATTTACTGAGCTCCTAAAATGTGCTAAGCACTGTGCTAGACACTAGGCAAATATAATGTCCAATACCCATTCCCTGGTTCCAGCATAGAGATGTTGAGAATATCACATAAGCAACGTGTGACAATCCAAGTTATATGCAATATAAGGTAATGATAAAAAAAATAAGAGCAACATTTGAATCAACTTCTGTGTTGCCATACTAGCTGTGAAACCCTGGGCAAGCTATTTACTTCGAACTTGGTTTCCTCATTTGCATAATGAGATTATAATAATCATGCTCCTCTGAAGAAGAAATAGTAACAGAAACATAAAGTTCTTAGAACAGTGTCTGGTTTACAGTAAGTATTAAATAAATGTCAGTGATTTTAACTATTATCCTTAAAGCAGAGTCAAAATATACTTTTGCTCAAAACTATGGGAGCTAAGAGGAGGGAGAAGATGTCCCTCTTGAAGAAAAGTAAAAAATGTGTGTAGCCACAGAGACTATGAGTGAACTGGGTGGATCTTTATAAATTAATAGAAACATCTTTTGGCTTGGGCCAGCTATTAAGATGGGTATCTGTGTGTGTGTGTGTGCGCGGGGAGGAAATAGTTCTAATTTGCATTTTGTTTCCTTTATATTCCAAATAAAGAGCTAGCCTCATTAAACCCATTATATCACCTATAATTCTTTGGTTGCAACATAATATAACTTTGACAAATTATTTATAAAGAAAATTTATCAGGAGTTTGGAAAGATGCACAGGATCAAATCGAAAGATGAAGAGCCAGGCCCAGAGAAGTGAGAAACCAGCAGTCACAGTCATAGGGACTACCAAAGAGTATCCTTTGGGTGTCTGTGCCAGAATGCATGGACCTCAACTGGCTTTTTTTTTTTGATGTTTTCCTTTAAGATTCAAGGCTTGTTACTGTCCTATCTCTTTAGGCTGCTAGAGTCTGCCATTCTTCCTACTTTAAAGGTATAAATGTCAAAACACACCAAACCAGTGACAGGATCCAAGTAGTTAGTTTGTTAGTCAGGAATGTGCAAGTGAGGGGAATCCCTCTGTGAGGGGCCTACCACTTGCAAGTGGAAGAGGGAATGGGAGAGAACATCGTTCTGGAGCAGCCCACCTATAGGATGTTTGCATAATGCGGGGTGCAGACTAATTTTGGGAGGCCTCTCCTGTTGCATGGGAGGAAGATCAGGGGGTTGGGTGAGCTGCCTTGCCTTGACTGGTGGGGCCTAAGAGAAATGGGTAGGCTAGGTGTCTGATGATGTCTGCTGTGGCAGCTATCGATGGCTAATCAAATGCGGTTTTATTGTGAGTGACTTAACTGCTTCCAATCCTATTTCTCCACAGTTCCCATGGGAGAGAGACCCATTGGTCATGCTTTGGTAATGTGACCATCCCAAGTCTATAACAGTGACTTTGACTTTGACTTACAGCCCACCATGGCGCCACACATAGGAGGATGGCTATTCTCCAAAAGGAAAGAAAATGAATACTGGGCAGCCAGATGATTAGAAGGAGCTGCTCCTAGCCCTGAGGGTGCGATGACTGCCAGTCTTTGAAATCTTCTGAAAAAGCTCTTTTTTCTTCTTCTATGTTTTATGATAAAAGCAAGAAAGTTCAGGAACATATTTTGGGGGAAGAAAGGTTATGTTGGAAGAGACATGGAAACTTTTACAGTTATGTTTATGTGCCAGCATTCTGTAAGATTTTCACAGAACATTTTATAGTATACATACATAAATATTATGAAAGTATTTAATTCAAAGAGCCACACAAAATACTTTGAAAAAATAAAAAATTTATAAAATTGTCCTGTACTTCAAAGTAGGTGATTAAAATGTTTACTGCATTTATGTAGTTCTTTCCAAATTAATTAGCTATGTTTTCTGACCACTTAACTTTTATTAAGATAAGGACAAGGAAAGATAACAGCATTTCCACTGAGCATGGCATTAAAAATACGAGAATGAGCAATATTCAGTGCAAATATTTAAAGAAGAATATGTATTCCACCAAAATATAAAGACGTGATTTACTGACATTAGTAATTTCAAATAATATTAAAATTTGATTCAAGCTAGATGCTTTCATTCTGTGCATCGCTGAACAGAAATTTGTGACACCTCTTCTGATTCACAAAGTAAAAATAATCTCCCACTGTTCTTAGTTTCATAACAATATGTTGATAACTCTATTGTAGCACAAATAACTGTGTATACTATTTAGTCACATGCATCTATCCTGGCTCATGTCTGAGAGAAGAACATTAGCTCGTCTGTGTCCTTGTAGTTTCAACACCTAGCACAAGGCCGACTCTTTGCTAGTGGAGCTCAATGTGATTGATCTTCTTGTTAAATAATAAAATGGTTGCAGTATGGTTCAAGGGAAGAAAGAGGGAATCAGGCATAAAACACAACTTCTTCCACTCCCAGGTCCGCTATCCACTAACTTTGCGTCCTTGAGAAAACAACGCCCTTTTGGTTTGTTTGTGAAAGGATATGTGACTCTCCTAGTCATGTTGAAGATGAAAAGTGATAAAGTATACCCTAATAGACATGCAAAATATTTTTATTGAATTCGGCATGGTTCTACATATCCGTGAGAATAACTGTTTTATGTTCAACATCCAAGTAAGTAAAAAGGCTTTCTGGGAATTAAAGGAGAGAAGGATCTACACCAGGTTTGAGATTTTTCCTTAAAATACTGACAAACTCTGAGCACTCAAAAATAAATTTGCATTAAGCTCTATTTTGGCTCCTGTCTATGAGTCTCGGAAACTAATAAGATGAGATAATTCAGGAAAAATATTTTAACACTCTTTATCGAATACTTACTGTGTCTAAGAATTCTGCTAGCTATTATGGATATGAGTAACCAACGGAAAACTCTTCCATTCTAGTGAGAAGACAAGTAAATAAAAATATTAATAACATATTATAAACCAAAAGAGTTATAATGCACTACCAGGGACATTTGAGTCCTTTTTCTCAGAGCATTTGCTCTTCAGTTCTTATGACAAAGAACTATAAAACCAGTGAGCTGCTGGATCCAGCTCCTACATACTCCGGTGAGCTGATTGTGGACACTTCTTCCCAACTCTTCTTTCAGTGATGTCATGTTGGAACTTCAAACTGGCCATCGTGGGGATATTTACACCAAAGAAATAGACATTACAAACCAAGACTTTCCTTTACCACCACCCGTACAGTCATTTTTAAAATATTTATATAGTGATGTTTATACACTACTGTATACAATTCTAAAATAAAATAGTTGAAGAGAGAAGAAAAATACTTTTATGTCTTTAGGCCAGGACAGCTTGTCAATTTACATCTTTTCTCATGTCTGTAAAGGCATAGTTTTCATGCTCATGATAGTTTTAGAGTGATTGTTTTTCTCCTTTGCTTATTTCTAGGTACCTCAAGAACAAATAGCAATAAATAATTCAAAGCCTCTAGTGAAAGATTTTCTAATTAAGACATAAGATAAATTCATTTGATTGGTAATTTTGTTATTAATAAAAATTAGGTAGTTTTTAAGCATTTCCCCCTTAGCTGATAGTCTCATCATTACACATCACAGATAATAACTCTTGTCATATGTTATAGATCAATGCATGGTAAAAATGAAATACCCAACTGAAAGATTCTTGTGAAAACTGACGGAGCACTGGGTGTGGTGTTCAGATAACCTGAGAGGATGGTAACTTGCCTAGATACCAACTGAACTTCAAAGGACAGTTTTGCTGGACTGAGTGCAGTTTTGCTGAGCACGAATTAATTTCACACTTTCCTTTTTCACCCGTGATCACCAAGGATCCATGTCTACTGCCAATAAATAAGACTTCATTTGTTTCTTGAAATAATTATTTGTGCGAAATAGAACTTGCAGAAGCCAGTTTCTGTAGCCTGCAGCTATTTCTCCTCCACCAGAGCATTCTAAATTCGTTAACTTTTAGCAATTGCTTTTGTATCAGACGATTATCTTTCTAACGCAATCAATTTGTCCACATTTTCATCACTGCACAGTCTTTATGCTGGGGAGAAAATCCGCCTGTTTGGAAATCTGGGAGAGGCCAAAAAGAGTTACTCTTTTTAGTTTATGAAATTGCAAAAGCCTGAATTCTTTAGTAATGTTCTTTTCTAATAACATTTCACCACCCTTTCAGGCTCCATTTACCATGGAAAAGGGTTTTAAATAGTTTTAGATGAGTAAATATAATATTTCCCCTGAATTACCACAGACGGGGACAGGTTACGGGACTGTCGATACTTCTGTTAGATTCCCTGTGTTCTGTGGCAGCAGGAGCTGTTTATAACCAGGGGTGAAGTTTTAATTGCCAACACTTCCTGAAGGCAGGTGAAGGTTAGCAAGTAAGGTAAAGAGAAAAGGTCAGGAACACATAACAGCACTTTTCCCCAGAGACCTAGCCAAAAAATGTAGAAAACAGGAGATTCTCTTTGCGTTTTTCAGAGGACGTTTCAAAGGGACTTTGTTATATTAGAGATCTAGGGTTATGAAGACACGGCGGTTACAGAAAGGACCTAGATTTATCATGTTTTCTGATGTAGGGCTCCTCTAGATTTGTGAGATGTCCTCTTCACAATTGAAGAGGTTACTTACGATGATAGTGAGAAGTCGATACAGCCTGAGGACAGACATTCAAGACTCTATGCCAAGGGGAGTGTCAAAGGACAGTGGGACTAATTCAGGAGTGCTAAGTACAGAGATTGGAGAGTCAGAGTGGTTTGAATGGAAAACCTGATTCACAACTTGGTAGGTTTACAGCCTTGGCTAAATTTCTCACGTCTCCTAGCCTTGAATGTTTGATTTGCAACATTGTGGTAAAAACATTAGCTAGTATACATTGAACACTTAAATAAGCCAGGCACCAAGTGAGAAGCTTTAGCTCCTTCAATTGTTTTAATCCTTTTAACAATTCTATGAGGTATACCTTGAAATTATCTACATTTTCAAATGAGGAATTGGAGTTTTACAGTGGTGACACAATTTTCTTTTAGTCCCATCACTAGCAAATGGCAGAATTAGAATTCAAACCCACAAGGTGCCATCCCAAAGCTCACACTCTGATCCCTTACACTTTATTAGCTACTCTATTTCTCACCTAATTGATAGCTATGTGAAATACATATGAGAAGGATTAGTTGACCGTTACTGTGTAACAAAATACCAGAAATTTAATGGCTGAAAACAACATCCATTTATTAGCTCATACTTCTGTAGTTCAGAGATCCAGAATGGGGTGGCTGGTTTTTCTGTTCAGGACTGAAATCAAGGTGTCCACTAGGCAAATATCTCACTGAGAGGCTCAGAGGAAAAAGAAAAATTTGCTTCCAAGCTTGTTCTTGTAGTTGTTAGATATCAGTTCCTTGCAGTTGTAGGACTGAGGTCCTCATTTCCGCCTGAGCTGTCATCTGGGCACTGCTCTCAACTCCTAGAAGTTGTCCCTTTCCAGGGAAGGTCACAACATGGATGCTTGCTTTTCTCCAGGCCAGCCAGAGTGGTATTTCTGACTTCTTCTTGACCAGTAGGAGAAATCTCTCTGCTGTTAGGGGTCTTGTGATTAAATCAGGTGCACTTGGAAAATCTTCCTTTCTTAAAGTCATATAAATGTCACATAACATAACCTGATCACAGGAATAAAATACTTCCTAGTCATGTCCCAGGTATTATGCAGGACTTCTATATAAGGAGTAGAAAATCTTAGGCACCATCTTAGGATTCTGCCTACCACGTGAGGGGTGAGTGACAATCTCAAAAGGCTGTGAGGATTAAGGGTAATAATCTTAAATAATGAATTTAGCATCTTGGTTAGTATATAATACCTGATATGTGATAACAATGATGATGCCATAAAAAGAGACTTATTCTCATGTCTAAGGGACAAGGATGAGCCCAAATCAGGAAATAAGATCAGAGATTCAGAGTCAAATGACCCAGCTGAGGAACAAGATTGAGATGTGCAGTAAGTTCCGAGTTTGTTGTTGGGGACCAATATTAATTTTTATGCCTTGCAGACTCTATTTATTGGATACTGGTGGCTTATCAGGTAGAAGCTAGACCAAATTTTGAGGCATAGGAACAGAATCAACATTCTCCTTATTGATATCTAGGCTTTGTATTGCCAGTTTAGTTGCATCCAAGATATGCAGCTTTTCTCCAATTCCACCTGAAATTCTTGGAATAAAACACTGCCTTCTCTGACAAGGATTTTGTTAGTCTCCTTCACATATTGCCAAACTCTCTAGTACTAGTTCATTCTTATCTACCATCTGCTATTACCAATTAATACATCTCCCAGTAGGAATTTTATAGCGTCTGTGAGGTACATTATTTTAGAGAATAGTAGGTTACATCCGGAAAAAAAATATATATCAAAAGCATGTTTTAATATGCACAAGGGATATAAAGGCCACAGTAGTTGGCTCATATAAATTATGACCATGTCAGATGAAGCCTTGGTGTAGTACCTACTAGATCAGTCTATGGCAGCTCAATGGGAGCTCATAATTCTTTCTCTTCCATATTTTATCACAGCTTATGTAAAATCAAGCTGTAAACAAGAATATAAGATATGTTACTATTAATCATCAGATTTTGCAACAAAGCAATAATTATCAAGATGTAGAGATTCTATATCAAGAATCTTTGGCATTAAGGAGAATGATAATTGTTGAATGAAAAAGTGTTTTCCTCTTTCATAAAACATTTAACAAGAGCCTACTTTGTGCTAGGCACTGGTGATATGTGGCAGGGATAAATAATGTCTTCTTCCAAGGAGATTATGATGTATTTAAGGGCGAAACAGAGAAGTAAATCAATGGTTATAGAGTATGATAAGAGTTATGTTAGAGTTACACTCAGAAAAGCTATAAGGACAAATGTTATTTTAAAATCCTGGAAGGGCTATAGTTTGGATTGTAGACTGATTTTGGATTGTATGTTCCATGAAGGCATAGACTCTGGACTTATCTCATTCTTCCTTTTTCCTATCATATTATCACAGACATAATAGGTTTGTAATTCATATATCTTCAATGAATAAATGAGAAAATGATGTTTAGCAGATAATTTATCTATTTGGCAAGTAGTATCTTTCTCCATTTCTCTTAATTATCCTCAAGTAAAAATTACAATCTATCCACACCATTTTCCTACCAGTACCTGGCTTGAGGGGATCCTTCTCTACCCCTGGTGTAGGGTTCAGACCTAACTCCAACAGCCAAATCTAGTGATTCACAACCAGGAGCATTTTTTTCCTCCAGGAGACATTCAACAGTATTTGGAGACACTTTTGCCATGGGGGAGGGGGTATTGTGTGCTGCTACTGGCATCTAGTGGGTAAAAGCCAAGGATGTTACCACATATCTACAATGCAGGGGGCGGTTGCCCTCTCCATCAAAGAATTATCTGACCAAAATGTCAATAGTACAGATATTCAAAACCCTGGCCTGATCTCATCTTTCTAACCCCAGAAATTGGTTCATGGAAAAGCACCTGACTAAATTGATCTAATCAGACCAAAGGTTGAAGCTTTTCCTTGATGGTAAGGAGAAATGAGGCTCTGACAATGGAAGATAAATGTGGAAGAATTAATTGAATGTGGAACTATTTAAAGCTGAGTCCTAGGTGTAGCTGCCCCTGATGCAGGAAGGGTTAATAATCACTGGAAAAGCCTTGCCAACAAACTGTGTCCCAGAGGTGAGAAGGCCGGTCAGCCAATGACAGGTAAGACCTCCAGGGGGAGGCAACCTAAGCCAGGCGTGGTCACCTGGGGGGCACAGATGGAGACAGGATATCGATATCGGGAGCAGGAGGGGCCATTGCCTAGGAGGCCTTGCCTGCTCCAAGATAAAAATATACGAGCACAGCAAAAACATGATAATATCAAAACAGAGACCGAGGGAGGGCTCCTTGAGAAATCACTAAGAATTCTTGGCATTTGCTAATTACTTCATCAGAACACCTGTGTATGTTTAACAGATGTAAGCTATGGATATATTGAAATGCTCGTTATAATAAACTCAGAGTGGCCATCAGCCTTCTCCGCATTTATCCTGATGTGTACGTTGGATTGCAACACCAACACTAGGGAAAAGTTCGACATGATGAGGAGAAGGTTGTATGAGATTAGGGTCCACCTCAAGGAAGGTGAGCTAAAAACTACAAAAAGAGGTTAGTATGATTTGAGCAATGAGATTAAACATAGTCTGAAGCCTTTCCTGCCTCTGAATGTTTTAGTAATATAATCTAATGAATTCTCTTTAAATTATTTAAATCCTATGGTTGTAATAACTTGCTACAAAAACTCTTCAATTTGATGAAGAATAAATGAATGAATTATAATTAATGTATAGGTTAAAAAAAAGAGAGAAGGGAGAGGCAAGCAAATGAGAAGGGAGTTGTGAATCAGGATGATTTATTCCAGCATTCCCACGCTCGCATAGTCTAAGCACTATCAAGAGCATGATTTTAGGGAAAGACAGAACTGCTGATGCCCTAGCACGTTCAGGAAGATTTCATTAATTCTCAGCACATTCATCTTGGAATGCAGAGATTCCTTGATTTAAATGATGCTGTGCTCCCACCCCCAATTCCTCATAGTTCAAAGTATCTTTCACAAATTCTACCTCTTCTGAGAAGTCCTTCCAGATCTTACTAATCGTAATTAGTACTGTCCTTTTCTACCAACCATATATACGGCCTGAGAGAAAATGATTTGAATCTCTTCAAACGCTGCATTATACTATGATAATTAAAAGCTGTTAGTTACACTTTTTTCTCTCTCATTAGATTTGAGTTACTGAAAACTAAGTACAGTCCTCACCATCTTTGATATTTACAATTTAGAAACTATTTATACCTCTTAGGAACTCATGAAACTTTATTGAATTAAATAACGCTATATACTGCCAGAACAATGCAACATGAACTTTTTTTCAGTTTTTGGAAAAACAACATTTTAAAATTCTCACTGTGACTATCTTTCTCTACCCTGTGACATAGCTCACTATTCAAATTATCAGAGAGAGAGAAAGAGAGAGATGGGATTTTAAAAATTGGATTTTGGTGCTCTTCTTGATGTTTCCTTCAAGTTTAAAGCCTTGCCCAAATTTGATCCTAAAAATGTTCTTCATACTTCCACCTTAAGAAATATATATTATGCTGGAGCATGGAAACAAAAGAGAATCAAAGAACATTGCTACTATCCTCAAAAGGGAGTCATAAGACATTGCTCTTATCGTCAATTATTGTAGGCATATTTGTCTCAAACAAATAAGAGCAGAAACATATTCTTTTGTCCTAACTGAAGCCAACATTTACTCTTCGATTCTTCCTGGGAGTAACACCCTACGCAGACATGGAATGTAGCTTCTCTGTACTCACACCACCAGGATAATATCCTTAAAATCTGTTTGGATGGTGAACTCCACCTTGTAAAATCCTTCAACACTTCCCAAATCTCAAAGATACAAGCCAGAATCTTTTGTATGACATATTAGGACTATTGGATCCTGTTTCTTACCTCTCATGTACATCTGCTCTCCCTTGGCCATGTGACTCATTTCTATCCAAGTTTGTGACTTAAACCTTGAACCTTGTTGATCCTTTGACCACCCCACCATAGGTCACGATGAGTCCTCCCTCCTCTCTGCATTATCAGCACCCTGTGAGATCTTTCTCTTTGTGATTCTTGCTCCTTTGCCTCCCTTTCCAAGCAACTTGTGAATCCCTTAAGTGAGAGAACTTTTTGTATTAATGTTTTTATTCCTTAAGAGGGGCTTTCAAATATTTGGAACTATAATCTACTGAAGCACGTAGTTTAAATTGGGGCTCAACACAGATATGTGTGTGTCCATGAATCTTGTATATAGATTGCTTTACTAACTGAAATTCATTGAGATATTTTCTCTTCTCGTCTTTCTCATCTCCTGTCTATTTCATGTTTGAATAAAAACTACCCTCTCTCCCACTATTCTGCCTATCTTCCACATCTAAGTGAACAACATCACTATCTACTCAACTATTCCAGCAAACATTCTGGGGGTCATATTGATCTCTCCCTTTCCCCATCCCTCCCATGTAAACTGTCTACCCTGCATCCACTGCTTCCATCTCAACTCCAGCATTAGTCCAGACCACAACTATTTCCCATTTGGTTAGTGGAAATAATACCATTTGTCCCTCATATTTCCATAATTATCTTTCCAAGAGTTTTTAAAAGTATAAATAAAAGTCAGACACGTCACTCTATATTAGTTTCCTAGGCTTTTCATAGAAAACTTCTACAAAGTGGTGGCTTAAAACAATGGAAATTTATTTTCTCACAGTTCTGGAGGCCGGAAGTCCTAAATCAAGGTGTTGGCAGAGCCTCTCTCCCTCTGAAGCTTCTAGGGGAGAATATTGCTTTACTTTCATCTTTTGGTTAGCTCCAGAAGTTTCTTGACTTGTGGCTGCATAACTTCAATCTCTGCCTTCATCTTCAAATGGCTTTCTCCGTTGCCTGTCTTTGTCTCAAATTTCCCTTTGCCCAACTCTTATGAAGATAATTGTCGTTAGATTTAGGGGTCAACCTAATTCTAGGATGTCTTCATCTTGAAATCTGTCACTTAATTATATCTGCAAAGACTGTTTTTCCAAGTAAATGCAAATATCCAAGAGGGGAGACACATACATGGTTTTGGTAGTCAGGAAAAACCATATGTTCTGGGGAAACAAATTTAAAAATTTAAAGGCCATTAGTAAATAGATATAATTTGCAACCTTTGAGTGAATAAAATTGCCTAAAGAAAGATACGTGTATATATAATTGATAGCATAAGGATGTGAAAAAGTGTCCAGAGTTTGGGTGGAAGAATTGTTAACTTTAAACATAATGAGGAAGACTTCTCTAATGGTAATGGTGGTGGGCCAGAAAAAAAATGCAAGTGGGTGCAGATAACTTATTAGGTCTGGGTCTAAGCAAACCAGAAATTCTTTCATGGTACGCTTCTGTTTTCTCTGGGAGTTAGAAGTCAAGGTCAGAACCGATGATGTCAACTTGAGCTCCATTCAGAATAAAGAAACAGATGATAAGATACTGTTCAATACCTTAATTGCGTTTGGTGGCACTGCGGTCTGACATAAGGGAAATGGAGACTCACGTTTAAGCACTCAATAGGTCCTCAAGAAATACTTAGTCATTTTTTGATGGCAGTTGTCATATCATTTGTTTGCTTAGAATACCAAAATAGTGTCAGCAGTAAAATTAGACTCCTTAGCCTGGTGTTCAATGACTTTTATTTCACAGTACCAACTTTTATATCTCAATGCTTAAAATATTCACACACACACAAAATGAAGAAAACAGAGTCCACAGATGGTATTTGTCCCAGAGATATATTTGTTCAGGCTACACAATATTTTTTCCAATATTACATTCTTAATAGCAGAAACCATAATAACAACTATAATTTATTGAGTTCTTATTGTGGTCCAGGCAGTGTACTAGACTTTCATGTGTTTTCCCATCTAATTCTTAATAGCTACTCTATCAGTTATAGGCTGTTAATGTCTATTAGAGAATCAATATCTTTTAAAAAATAAAAGTTATCATACAAAATTTACTTCTCTCTTGCCATGTCTAGACTAATGCTTCCAATATGGTAAGTGTGCAACAAGTATTTGTCTAATGAAAAAACATCCACTAAAATTAGTTTGATTCTGTTTTCAAACAAGCATGCCTTAAAACTTAAAGTTTGAAATTTGTCATTTATTTTTCTCAGCTGATCTATTACTTGATATTTCCATTGAATTTTAATATCATTCAAATTTGTTTTAGTGTGGATTAGAAATCATACCTGACTTTCCTCCCAGCTGATCACCAATAACTAAGATGAATGATTATTATCCCTTGTTCTCTTAAAATCTTTTATGGTTTTTATGGAAATTTAGTTTCCCTTAATCTCTCCCATTATTAAAGCATTCTAAACTATTCCTATATTTAGTTTTTTAAAAAACAAATATATGTGTGTATGTTTATAAAAATTTTACAGACATGATATTATACTAATGATCCCATGATGAAAGTAAACACGCTTGATGTATAAAGGTATCTCCACTCATATGTTTGATTTACCTAAAAAGAAGCATCACTGTTAGAAGAAATAAAAAATTGAGCAGAGTGAAGAGACCCAAAGTGAACAAAAATGTATGTTCCCTTGGCCTTGACTGAAAAGTGTCAAGTGTCAACGAAAAACAAGGAATGGAAGATGAAATAGCACTAAGCCTGTGAGCTTTGGTTACAAGATAAATGTGAGTGAATCAAAAAATTTTCTCTTGGAATATGTGTGTATCTTATATACTATATAGTTTTCTTTGTTCTCCTTCATTACATCAGACTAACAAAATATTGTCATTTTCTTAAACTCTGATTTATCTTAACTATGCTTCAAAGTTATAATTAATAATGGCAATAGTAACTGAGGAAATAAAAATCCATGAAGACAGCAATCAAGAAGAACTGGAACATGTGATCTAGTTCATTTTATGCACCTCGAGGGTTGTTGTCGAAGTTTAAATTTTGATGTGCGATTGTAAATAAATGAGTCAATTCCCTTAAGCAATAATTATTAGGCAAATAATTCTCTTTGGTTGAATATTGTAATTAGTCGAGGAGCTTTTAAAAGTCCCAATGCCCAGGCCACACCCCAGAGCAATTAAATTGGAATCTCTGGAGTTGGCATCCAGACATCAGTACTTTCTTTTTTTTTAATGATTGGCACCTGAGCTAACAACTGTTGCCACTCTTTTTTTTTTCTTTTCCTTTTCTGCTTTTTCTCCCCAAATCCCTCCAGTACATAGTTGTTCATCTTAGTTGTGGGTCCTTCTAGTTGCGGCATGTAGGATGCCACCTCAACGTGGCCTGACAAACAGTGCCATGTCCGCGCCCAGGATCCAAACCAGCCAAACCCTGGGCCGCCTAAGCAGAGTGAGCAAACTTAACCACCCGGCCACGGGACCGGCCCTGAGACATCAGTACTTTTTAAAGCTCCATAAGTGATTACAATATGCAGCCATCCTGAGAATCACTGCTTTGGAGTGATGTTATATATGCTTTATTAAATCATATATATGCCTATATGTGTATTTGTGTACACGTTATATGTTTATCTCTTTCTGTTTCACTGATTTATTTTCTGATATAATATTTGAATTATTGTTGATTTATTCATGTGCTAATGTATTTTAGAACTAAATATTTTCGTATTTTCCTGAGTATTTTTATAGTCTTGTGTTTGTCTTTTTAAAATACCAAAGTTATTTAATTTAAATAGTATGTATATAATATATATTATGTATATGTATATATATACATATATGTGTGTATATGTATATGTCCTATATACTTGTGAATGTTTTATATTTCATTTACCATTAAAATAGATGCTATTTATTCCCTAGATTTTTTTATTTGTTATTTCTATCATACAGAAATATATTGATCTTGAATTGAGAAATTTTATTTAAATCATACTAATTTTTGCAAGTTTCTATTTGATTTATTTTAATTCATTTCAGATGTGGAAATAATGAGATGTAGATTGACTTTCCTCTTTAAACACTTTGGTGATACCGCCCTTGAAGTCCTTAGTCCAGGGAAAGAAACACTGCATTTTAAACATTTTCAAATGAAAGAAATTTCAGAAGGCATGTAGTCAAGTGTTTTTTAAATTTTTGACAATAAATCACTGTAAAAATAATGTATTTTACTTACATTCCATCCCGGTATAACTATAGATACACAACCAAAGTAAAGTTTCATGACGCAGCATTTGCCATTTGTGTGTGTGATTTCCTGTGATATTTTCTCTTCTTGTCTATTAGAACTTGTTTTTAAACAATGTTTATCACAATACACAAAATTGTTGTCACAATCCGTTTAAGTGTTGAGAGGTGTTTGAAGATCGTTTTTAACCCAACACCCCATTTTGTAGATTAATAAACTGAGGACCACAGCAGTTAAAGAGCTTGTCCAAGGTCACACAGCTAGATGGTGATAGCACTCTGGTCAGTGGCCAGAGGTTCCCATCAAAGTTTTATCACATCAAGCCTTCTCAAAGTTAGTTATTCATCAGTATTACATCAGGTGGATATAACAAAAGGTAGGTCACCAGGCCCCTCTCCAGAAGTGCTGATTAAGTTAGTTTTTCCTGAATCTAGTACTATGTATTCTTTTATCTTAATGTGCGTCTAGCTTAACACAGACTTGGAAAAATTGGACCTCCAAACAGACCACTAGGGCTTCTTGAAGCTTTGTATTAGGATTTTCTCCCACTAGTTGACACATCCTTCTGCGTATTTTTCAAGTCTCTAGAGTTGATAGTAAATATACTTAAAATGGCTGTAATTTCTATTTTTTATTTATTTATTTTTATTTTTTGAGGAAAATTAGCCCTGAGCTAACTACTGCCAATCCTCCTCTTTTTGCTGAGGAAGACTGGCCCTGAGCTAACATCCATGCCCGTCTTTTTCTACTTTATACGTGGAACACCTACCGCAGCATGGCTTTTGCCAAGCAGTGCCATGTCCGCACCCGGGATCCAAACCCGCGAACCCCAGGCCGCCAAGAAGTGGAACGTGCGAATTTAACCGCTGCGCCACTGGACCGGCCCCTGTAATTTCTAACTGAAAGTTATTTATTAAGGAAGAACTATATACATATATAGTTTAGTTTTATATGTATATTATACATAAGTACTTAACAAATAAGTATTATTTCTTCTATGATAGGCTGCCTAGAAATGAAATACATATACCTGACCCTTCACTGTAAACTTCTTAAAAAAAGGACCTGGATTTAACCGTTTTTCCTAAATTCATACAGTGTCTAGACCAAAATTTACAGTTAGAAAACTGTCTCTAAATATTTCGCAACCCTTAGTATAAACAAAGGGTTTACAACTAAGGGTTTGTATAAAATTCCTGAGGACATACCCTGAGCATATATACGTAGAGAGATAAATATACATACACATGTATACATGTATACACATACACATTTATAAATTATATACTGTGTTATAATTGTGTACTACTGTCAACATTACATAAAGTATACAAAGAGAAATTTTAAAAAGGGGAAGTAAAAAATTAATAAAAACAGAATTTTTTCTTTCTCTTCCCTGATGGATGATTTTTGCCCACTCCATTTTGGAGCTCACTTATTAGAGGAAGATTTCTCAAATGTTTCTGATCAATATTTGTTAAAAATAGATATTTTGGGGCCTCGTCCCAGACTTATTCAACCAGAATCGCTACAGTGGATGGCTAATACTTTTACCCTTTTATAGGTGTTCTAATCAGGCAGGTTTCTACCAAATTTCTCACATATTTCAGGAAATAACGTCAAAGGGATACTGTCAATCTTTACCTACTTGCGTTAATTCTAGATGTGGGATTGGCTTGAGAATCAGCATTTTACAAATTTGACACAGATTCAGGCAATTTTTGGCCTCTACTCTGGCCAACACTGACATAGAATCTGTATGACACATGCACACTGATTGGTTAATTGACTACATGTGTGCAGCCCTCCCCACGTTTTGAAATGTAACTACTTCCAAGTTAGTATTTAAAAATATTTTTCTCTTGAATTCCTATGATGTCATTGGTTTCAAGAGTAAAGTTATGGAATAGATTTGTTTTCTGATTATTGTCCACTCAATTTATCAAAATTTAACTTGGAAACTACGGAATGTTAATTATAGAAAATTGATATTTGATTTATGTTTTAAAGACTTTCATTTGAACCGTCATGTTTTATCAAAGAAAATACATTTTAGCACTAAAAAATTGGTTAGGTGGAAAAGAGTATTTGGAAGAATTAATTCCAAGCTTTACATTATATCTTTCCTTCAAGAAAGGCAAGAGAATTTGCTTATATTATCCAACTCATTAGTTTTTCAAATAATCATAGGTTATATAAAAATTGCAAACATTTTAATAAAGTCATTGCTCCTGACATTCATTCTAATCTTAAATATACACACATACAAATATTGTAATACAACTGTTAACACAATCAATCAATACAAAATTTCAATTAGTATTAATGAAAACAGAATTCTAGAAGATTGTATATTAAATATATAAGCACATTTGTCTTCATGTCACCAAAATTAATGATGGATTATGTCAATAACATAGGCTTTCCAGATTTCTAGTCAGCTTTTCTATTTATTGAATGAAGAGTGGCAAATAGGATTTATCTTTGTGCTGTGCTGAAAAGGATTCTGGTTCTGAACTCCAGGTCCAGCAGAGAAGAGCATGATAATAATCCGCGAGAAGAATGTTTCCCTACGTGCAGTGGGAGCCTGAGTGGGAATTATCAATACCAAATTGTTGCAACAGGCATGGGTGGCTTTAGTAATCTTGCTTAGAATTCTTACCAAAATACTACCAGAAAAAAATATTCTGTAAGTGGTGGCTATATGTTAAGTTTTATGAATTGATAATCCATAGTAGCAAAAGGAATTCCAAGGAAACTTCTCCTTCAAGAAAGTTTACCAGGGGTCCGGCTCCGTAGCCGAGTGGTTAAGTTCGCGTGCTCCGCTGCGGGGGCCCAGGGTTCGGATCCTGGGCGAGGACATGGCACCGCTCGTCAGGCCACGTTGAGGTGGCGTCCCACATCCCACAACTAGAAGGACCTGCAACTAAGATATACAACTGTGTATGGGGGGGTTTGGGGAGATAAAGCAGAAAAACAAAAAAAAAAACATTGGCAACAGTTGTTAGCCCAGATGCCAATCTATTAAAAAAAAAAAAAAAGTTTTCCTGCCTTTAGGCAACACTGTGTAAACATAAATCACTTTCCACCTCTAAGTTTTTTTCTAGAATATCCCTCTGTAATACTCAGAGGGAATTCTCTGTGCTTCTTGAGTATCTGTTCCCAGTATATCACATATTTTCTTATTTGATTTTGCCAAAAGCAAAACTTACTATTGCTTATCAGGATTCAGAATTTAGTCATGTAACTAACATTAGAAGTCAGGTAACTATTATTATTAATCAGTTCACAGAAGAGTCTTTAGTTTTAATTTTTTAATTAGATGGGAGACCTCATAACCATTAGCTATCATTGGCAGCAGCTAACAGAAGGTCTGGCACTTGTTTGGCATTTAATTAGTATGGAATGCATAACTGAACAAACAACTAATTGTCTGAATGCATGAGTGAATAAAACAAATAGGAGTCGCCGTTTCGAATCCATTTTGGTTGCTAGGCTTGATTCTCAGATCTCTAGGTTGATTCACCAAAGCTCTTTATTGTATTCTATATTTCCTTATCTAGATCTCGTATTTGAGCCACCATGTGGTTAGTGAGCTTAACACTACAGTTCCTCTGATCTCCTCAACAGCAGCCTTATTAATAAATGATGATTTTTGAAAAGAAGATGGTTTCTGATCATGCAGTTTTTACCCATCTCATTAACAGCTAGAATGTGTTGTAGGCTTATTGTGATTATGGAACATTCCTAAAGAATATTGAAGCTACATAAGAGTCTGTCAATTTCCTGAGAGTCTAGTGAAACTTGTATTACTCTTCTAAGACACCTACTTCATAAGTTTGTAGAAGCCATTGAATATATTTCTTGCATAAATATAATTCAACCACTTTCCACTATAAGGCAAATAATTTTATTTTTTCAGAATTTCATTATATGACATATTGCTTATCCCTGATGAAGAGTAGTCAAAGAAAACGGAAAAAATGGTGAAATAATAAAACTGAAGATGTATAGGAAAAAGATTGAAGACGTATTTTCCTCATTGAGACTCTGAGACTCCATTAAATGGATTTGCCTTCTGGCTTACTAAGTACAGAATGGTCACTGTTTTTGAAGGCTTAGCCTTAAAAACTCAAATTTATTTGTGGCTTAAATGTACCTGGCACACAAACTGGAAAATTATAATAATTATTAAGATTTATTGAATACACACTACGTGCTAGGCACTATGCTAAGTGTTTTAAATAATAACTGATTATTATTTTTAAATGTCAGCAACTGCATGAGGTAGAGCTATTATTATTTCCATTAACATACGAGGACGTTGAAGCTCAGAAAATAAAGTAGCTTTCTCCACTAGCAGGTGGAAGATCTAGGATTTAAAACATTTCTCTCTGATTCCAAAACCCACATTGTTAATAATCTTCCTATTCATTCATTTGTTCAGCCATCAAAAGAAGATTTATTGAAGTCCTATGACTGCCAAGCCCTGAGCTAGACACCAGGGGAAGAGAGGCAAACAAGGTAATGTGCCCACCCTCATGGAGTGATTAATTATGCATCATGTGACTAATAGATATTTGTTAAATTATTTAAGTTAGTATGTCGAACTTTTCAATGGTATTCTTGTCTTAAATAAGTGCAACACTTTTCCTGAACTTTTAAAAATTCATTTCCCTAGATCTTTGGTCTCATGGAAAATGGGCTGAATTTACATGTTCTCCTTTCTTATGACTCTGGGAATTTGTAAAATATTAGTAATTTGTCTTAGAGTAAATTAAATAGGTAAACATATAAAGCAAAGCTGAAGAATTGTTGGTACATTGTTGGAACATATGACGTGTTCCCCTGCTCCTTCCCAGTGCGTGGTTTTGATAGTATCAGTTAATGTTCAGTGACCGGAAGCACTAGAAACATTCCAGATTGGGATTTCTCTGTATCGTGTCCTGCTGGTGCTTTTGCTCTCATCACTGGATTGTGTTTATCCTTTCTACTCTTCTGTTTCAGTATTAAATAATGGCTGCCACAATGATGAATGGATTTAATTTGCTTATTCTTAAATCCATGCCTTACCACAGCCAAATCTCTCATACTTAGTTATTCACCTTGGTCCTCTGATATCATCTCCTAAATACTTCAAATGCCTCCCTGCCTCCTTGTTACTGGTACCCTGCTCTCGTTCAGGCATATGTGTTCCTTCCCCTGACTGTTGCCTGAGCCCTCTAACTGGCCTCCCTGCCTCAACTGTTGGACTTCACACCGCACTCCCATCCCAGCCATGTGTTATCTAAACAACTGGGATGGGTGGAAGTGCAAATCTCCCATAGCATTTCCATCACACAACATTCCAACATCTATAACACTTGACTGCATTGCAAGAAGATGGTTGTATTCCCAAATCATTACAAGCTCCTTTGACTGAGGATGAATGTCTCATTTATCTCTGTATTGCAACACTTAGTAACTTAAATTATAGTGGTATTCAGCAAACTCTTGTTGAACTGAACTGAAATAAATAGGCATTAATTTGGCAAAGAGAGGAGAATTAATCATTTCTTTGGCTTATGATTGCTACTTTTTATTTTTTCCTTCCTTCTATCCTTCTCTCTCTCCTTCCTTCCTTCCATTCATTCTTAGAATATTTTTAAGTGTCCATTATTGCCAGGCTCTTGGTGTCTGGGGTCCAGCAAAACAAGAGTCTCTTCCCTGATGGAGCTAAGTTGTATAATGAAGAATGAAAAATAAGAATTAAAAACGTGGTAAATAGATTACCTAATATATTATCAAATTTTAAGTCCTGGGGGAAAATAAATAAAAGTAGAGCAAGGTAAAGATGATCCAGAATACTGGAAGGGACAGCTGGAACAGCACTGAAGTATTAAACAGGGCAGTCAGAGTAGATCTCATTGAGAGGGTGAGATTTGGGCAAACATGAGAAGAAGATGAAGGAGTAACACAAACATATAGTCTCAGGAAAAATCATTCCAGGCAGGGAAAAGAGCTGTAGCAAATCCATCTCATATGTGATCTCTCCCTTTATCTAATTCTCATCAGCTACAGAAACAAGTTCAATCTCTTCTGAAGGCCTTTAAAAACACTAAATACTATTGCATACGAATATCTGATTTGTCCCATAGTGCATGGCTATAGAATTTGTATTGTAGTTTTCATTCGTTTGTATTAGTGTCTGTTCCTAAGCAGCGGCTCTGAGCACTTGAAGGAAGATTGTGCCAGGAGGTGGCTGTGTGGGAGGAGAGAGAAAAGCTGTGAGCTACTCAGCGAAGCTGTTGTAGAGGCACGCCAGGGCTGCACACAGAAAGGCCAGGGAGCAGAGCACAAGAGGAAGCCAGAGTGTCTGGAAGTGAGGCACCAGACATGGATGCGAGAAAAGATGGCTTTAGTAGAAGAGGTAGCTTTTAGGCATATTGACTGGGTAATATGAAGACAGAAGCTCAAGTATAAGGAAAAGTAGAAGAGAGAAAACAGAGGCAAGATTTTTCCCTGTCATATCAAGTCAAGAAATAATTAGATTCACCAAATATTACTTCTCTGTGAACAAAGGCTTAATTAAGGATTCATAAAAGTGGTAAAACAGATGCAAATTGTGAGAACGATGAATAAGAACTCTTCAGAGTCAGAGGTACGCATTTAGATGCTTGTGACATTTTAGAGACTTTTTTTTTCAGGAAAAGTCAAATCAAGAATGTGTTCTTTTTCTTCTTTCCTATATGCTCGTTTTGCTCTTACAGTGGATAGTAGAGTTTTATTTTAACACTTTAAGAACTCACAGAGCCTTTTCAGAAGAATTTGCAAAGATAAAATGTCTAAGATATGAACATGATAAAGAGTACTGCTTCTTTGTCTTGCAATTTTACAAAACAAACAAACATACATGCACAGCAATTCTCAACATTCAGAGGACGGACTATAAGATTACCCTTGTTTTCCTCTTTACTGTTTACTTTTTTTCTTCTTTTGTATTTCTTTATTCAATTGGGCTACCCAGGAAATCCTTTGGTAACAGAGTTTTATTCTTAGATTAAGCAGACAATTTTGGATTATCTAGTTAAAAGTGAGAACAATGGTGAGGTCAATAGTTTACCAGATGGGTGAACCAAACAAACAAAGAAAGTATGTGTGGGGACATCTTCAAGTCAAGGAAAGAGAAGCCTTGTCCTTAGTGACTAGCTCACAGACAGAGGCTACAGCAAGGAGTAAACCAGGAAGACAATGCACCCAGGGAGACACATATACAAAGAAAAGTAGCTAACAGAAGAGAATGGCAAAGAGAGCTCAGAGCAGTAGATAAAGAATTAGAAGAGAACACGCTCTCAGAAAACTTGGGAAAGGACGATTTTATGACAATGTGGTCAGTGTTTGTAAATATTACAGAATGGCAAAATAGGATGTGAACTGAGAAGAGGTCCTGTGAATTCAGCTATTGGAAAGTCAGGTTGTGGTTGTTAGCGCTGTTGAGTGGACAGCAGAACCCTGCCCTGTCTTTTTGGGCCATACACTCACCTCCTGGCGCAACATCAGACAATGTTCCGCTGCTACTCATAGGGTTTTCGTGGCCAATTTTTTCAGAAGTGGGAGGCCAGGTCCTTCTTCCTAGCCTGTCTTAGTCTGGAAGCTCTGCTGAAACCTGTCCACCATGGGTGACCTTGCTGGTATTTGAAATACTGGTGGTATAGCTTTCAGCGTCACAGCAACACGCAGTCACCACAGTATCACAACCGACAGACAGGTGGTGTGGCTCCCTGACCTGGATATGAACACTGGCCCTGGTGGTGAGAGGCCAAATCTTAACTACTAGACCACCAGCACTGCCAGAAAGTCATGACTGAGCACAGAACAATGGAAAATGAGTAAACAATTGGAGATGAGGCCATGAGTGCAGTGAACAAATAAATGAAAGAAAAGACAAAAGGAAGGAATTATATAGCTGGACAGTGGTGTCGCTCAGCAAATTATCCATTAAGAATAAGAGGACTTTCATTTTTTTGGCAGAGTTAAGGGAGGTGAAGGACAAGCGCTTAAAGGACTAAAGAGAAAGATGAAACAAGCATGAAATAGTTATATAATAATAACAAGCATCATTTGACTACCAAGTACTACGTTAAATGGTTTACCTATTTTATCTCTTTTAATCCTCCTTGAGTAATTAGCAATACCTTCAGCTTTTCAAACAGGGAACTGAAACATTTATTATGTGACCAAGATCATGCAGCTAACCTACTGTGAAAGGAAATTTAAATCCAACTTTGTTAGAACAAAGTACATGGTCTTTTCTTTCTTTCCTTTTAGTGCGAGGGGAGAGTGCACACGCAGTCCCCACTGCCACAAATTCTGCAGTTGAGTTTCCCACATGTGGGGAAATCACAGGGGTCAGCACATCCGGAGCGCTCTGATAAGCCTTGCTCTTGGAAAACCACCTTCATGATCATGTAAAAAAACCATGGTCTTTACTGCAATGCTCACAGGGTAGGTAGATAGCGTTAGGATCATGGGGACAGTGGAAGGCTTAGTGTTGGAGTTGAATAATGATGAAGGGATGAAGAGGTAAAAGTATTGATAATTGTGTGTGTGTGATATAAATAGTAAGGAATTTATTAAGCCTGAAATGGTGCCGAGGTTTGGAGGATTTTAAACTGATGGAACAGACATTGTGGCAAATCAAGAATGCAGTTGATTAAAGCTGAACAAAATATTTGCTGAGCAATGTTGAGAGACTAGCTGGTGAAAAATATCAGATATGCAGTAATAGGAAGGCCAGAAAAGAAAGTGTGCAAGGTTGACTCTTTATAGTCACTACATATGGGGCATCAGGCTCTGGACAATTTCCATTGTATTGTGTGGAATAGGACAAGAAACAGATTTCATTGAAGAATCTGAAAAGCTAAAGATTAGCAGGAGAGGTCATGAGTCTGTTGCTCTTTCATTATCCCCACAATGAAGTGAGCGGGAACAGTTGCACTTGGACCCTCGGAATGTACTTATGTTGCCAAATACTGTGGAGCTGTAGAGACTTAAAAGAAATTTTGCTGCAGTTTAATTTATTGGGCAAAATGAATTGACATGTTAGAGAATGTCTCCTTTACCCCAGACCTATTTGCTCTTCAGATTTCAAACATGTTAGATCTGGAGCCATCTACTTCTATTCAACAGATAATAAAACTTCTCTCCCCAGGAACAATGGAGAAATTCTAGGAGTTGTAAACTTGAAGATCTGTCTTATTTTCCCTCTGGAGATATTGATATGCATTCCAGAGGGTAAAAATGTGGAATCTTTACCCTTCTCTTCCCCAGGAGAATTTATTTATATTAGAGAAATTAAGTTTTTCTCCTTATTTCAAGAGGTGAAGGAGGCAAGGTGTATATAATGTGCCAAATTCATATTTTCAGGGTTCCTCTCTTACAATACAGACCCTGGTACAGGTAAGCTCTCATTGTCTCTCTCATCACATTGCCCTAGAAGAGAGGAGAATTGAGCCAAAGAGGAATAAATGTGGTTATTGCTATAGCAATAATAATCTTTCCTTGCCCCAGAAAACTTGGGTCTACTTTCAAAATAATAGGAATAAATATAGATATTAGAAACTCATCACATAACACCCATAGGATATTCTTTTTTCTATTTTTAGGTCTAGCTTGTGAATAAAATAATGATTGTAATGACAAGCAACCTAGGTTTGGGTGCAGCAATTTAAGGGGGTAGTCTGAGAAAACCAGGCACCCAACACATGCAGACCAGGGACCATGGGAAGTTTTGTTGTCTTCACCTGTGAAGGAGACAAAGACACTGACTCCATGGAAAATCTTGCTTGAGTGCAGCTCTTTTGCATGGAGAGGAAGTTCTGTAGCTCACTCTTCCAGGAAACCTCAAGTGAGCAATAGGGTTATTTTCAGAGAGACCTGTTCCTCACATCACGGGAAAAAAAAAGTGTGTTTCGTTGGTACAGCACTGGCAATTTGGAGGCTGCCCATGGTACAGTCCAAAAATGATGTAAGAATAGAGGATGTTAGTGAGAATATCATTGAAATGACCAACAAATTGTCTAGGTTAAATAGGAAGAAAAATGAAGTCAGATGAAATTCTAGAATATTAAAACACTGGAAAGCCAAGAGTCATTTTGGTAATGTTAAGCTGAACATCAACTTTAGTGGCAGAAACATGGGAATTCCCTAAGAGTAGTTGTTTAGAATCAGTCAGAGGAGTATCAGACTTTATGACATAAAAGATATATCACCTCTGGACAGTGAGATAGTTTAAAATGTTATCCTAAGAATAGATTAGTAGAAAAGAGCAGAAAGTAGTTGAAAAGAAAAGTTCAGGAAAGCCACACCTTCAAATGGTCCCTTTGTGGAGATCTTAATGTTGTCAAGCTTGAAAGCAAAAGGTTGACACTAGTCTATGATCCAGGTGGCCCAGGTATGAGCGAAAGTGTTGAGGATGGGATAGAGTTAGTACAATTAGGAGCTATAATTTTGAAAAGGTTTTTCAAGACGCAGTCTAGGAGCAGAAAGAAAGTACCCAGAAAAAGACTAACCCGATCTGAAGACCCTGTGCTATAAGGAGACAAGAGATGAGGATGTGAAAAATGAGAAGCCCATATCTGAGACTCTTCCATTAAACCTCTTTTCCAAACATTTGATAAGTAACTGTTACCTTTTAAATTATCTGGTCTCTACTTTCAACTTCAACCTAAAACTAGTTAAAAGAATTGAGTCTGAATTCATCAAAGCGTGTTTTGAAAACAGCTCTGCCACTCACTAGCGTAGGAAAATTATCTGTCTTCTCTATGTATAACTTCCCTAATCCACAAAATATGGATGTCAATGGCTTACTTATTGCGTTGCTTTGCATATTAAATGAAATGATATGTATAAACTGTATAAACCATTTAGCGCAGGGGAAGGCACAGAGTCTGTGTTCCATGCATGGCTTTTGCCATTATTTTCTTAGTATGTCTTCCCCAGCAATGCCTTCATTGCCAAATCCATTGGCCTTTTTTCCTATCAAGTATTCTTTGTGCTTTTACACCTCTCATCATATCCTCTAGCTTCTAAAGGTCTCAGACTATGTTTCCTAGCAGGAGATACTAAGATGAAGATGAATCTTTACTAGGAATCAACACTGTGGAAGGGAGGGGAGGGAAGAATTGGGCAAGAGAAGATATTGAATTGTGATACAGGCCCGATAAACCCTTGGCCAATCTCATTGGGGAAGCTGGAGTGCGTATTGACTGTCAGCGTTGGCTGATGTTGGACCAATATGCCAGATGTTTATGTCTAACTCACTGGAAATAGGCTGCCAAAGTAATGGCATAACCCCAAGTGAGGTGTCTCTCTTCAGTTGAGGCAAACTCTCAGGCAAATTGAAGGAGGCAGCAGTTAGAGGCTGTCTGCTTATCACATTCCCTGCAGCTGAGACAAGTCTTGCCTTGAAGGAAAATCTGGGTGGCTCCTTCCCTGGTCTACCACACTAATCTATACCTTACTTTAGGCACTTATTTAAAAATGATCTTTATACCAATGTTTTACAAGTTGTATTCTCGTATTCCCAATCGAAATATAAGCTACATGCTGCAGGATCAAGTTTAATATTTCTCTTGCAGTCATTGTATCCCCATACACAGGGCTGAGCAAATAAGAGGTATGAAGAAAATATCTACTTTTTGAATCATAGATAAAATAATTCAAATTATAGCATCTCCTTTATTCAGATTGCATTGTGCATGCTGTTATAGTCTGTTCCAAAGGGTAAATCAAGTATGTGTTTTAGGATAAGTGTCAATTATGCAATGTTTATCATGGAATTTGTATAAGTACATCTTAGTCCTAACAGAAGAGATTCATTTAACATACATGTATTGACTTCGAATTAAATGGCAGGTGCTGTTTTAAGTCTTGGGATTACAGCAGCAAACAAACTAGGCCACTTATCTGCTCTCCTGGAGATGATATTTTAGTAGAATTTCAGTGGCTTTCTGAAGTGGTGCACTACAGTTTCAACGATAAAACAAAAAAATATGTTACCACAATTGACCTGACAAAATGGTAGAATAGGCAGCTATGGGTTGTTCTTACTCTGTTTTGTGGAGGAAAATTTCTCAAACAACTGAAAAGATTCCCAGCCTCCGTAAGTGTTTTAGAAACAACAACTTCAGAGGAATGTTCTAGGTTTCTGACCCATTTGGTAGAGGCAAGCTGTTGTTATCTCTTATTCCCACTAGATATTGTAGTGCTGGACTTTTGGTGTTCCGATAACAGTTTTGGTGTTTGCCCACAAAACCCACCAACATTTCTCTAGTTGCTGACTACAGTTATTTGGCAGTTTCTGCATCTGTTTCTTTTCACAAAAACACATTAATCTCACCAGCACCCCTATCTTACATGTTATCTTCCCTTATGCATGAGTGACCACAAGTATTCGTATCAAGTGCTCCTTATCTATGTCAGTATATGGCTAATGCAAGGGGATGAGGTAAGGGTTCCAACTCAGAAAAAAGGATTATGTAATTTAGTGGGTAGGGGTCTCGCTACTGGGCAATGTGAATTTTCCAGTTGCCCACTATGAGACAATAGTCAGTTTAGACAATTACAGCCATCATTTGACTTACACTGTTACCTTAGTTCATAAATAAGATTTAGAATTATGCAACCACCAATAAGAGTATTGCCTACCCGGCAGTGGTCAGCCAAGTGGCACCCACAGTTGGCAGAGAAAAGTTGGAGCTTAAAGTTGCACTGTGAGGGGCCAGCCCTGTGGCCGAGTGGTTAAATTTGCACACTTCAGCTTTGGCGGCCCAGGGTTTTGCCGGTTCGGGTCCTGGGCGCAGACTTAGCACCACTCATCAAGCCATGCTGAGGCAGTGTCCCAGATGGCACAACTAGAAGGACCTGCAACTAGCGTCACAACTATGTACTCGGGGTGCTTTCAGGAGTAAAAGGAAAAAAAATAAAAAAGATTGGCAACAGATGTTAGCACAGGTGCTAATCTTTATTGAAAAAAAAATTGCTCTTGCACTATGAGCAGAAGCAGACGTTAAAAGCATTCTTTTAAAATGCCCTCCACCCTAGGAATGTCTTCTGGAAGTGTAAGCCAACCCTCCTGGGAGAAGTTGGAGTACTCTGAGCATTTGCACATCTGTGATTTTGGCCCAGAGGAGCAAATTTCCTACACGCAGACAAAAATCTGTGTTAGTGACCGAGCTTTTCGTGCTGTGACTTCAATCATGTTTAAGACATGTGAGTTAGTGCAGTGAAATAAGTGTGAAGGCAGAGAATCACACCCAAGCATCGTCCACAAAGAGAAAATGAATCGCTATGAAGGAGGCAATGAAAGAGACTGAGCAGGTGCCGCCTGAGCACGTAGATTGAGCTAACTCTTTACGTAAGTTATTTTGTGTGCATATGCCTGTAAAGGCACAAAGGATATGAACCGCTGTGCAAATATATCATCATTATCATTATTATTATCATATATTTCAACTTCAATCTGAAATATATATTCTTTCTCTTTCAGAAGTCCTCTCCTACCACAAGCATTGTCAATCCGGGAACAACAAAAAAAGATTGATTACGTTCCCTAAAATCTCCTTGTGGCCCACTAGTGAGATCAAAAGAATTAAAAAGGTAAAACGTTAGTAAAAAGTCTACAATACTCTGCAGAATCTTGCCGTAAACTTTATTTTTATATCTTTTCCATACTCAGCTCTCAGCAACATTTTCCTATAATGGGGAGGATGCGCTGGGTATTTTTATAGTTTATAAAATATATCTTTCCTTCCTTTTTTCCTTTTATCCTTCTTTCCTTCTTTTCTTACTTACTTTCCTTCCTTCCTCCCTCCTTTCCTACTTTCCTTCAATAAATATTTAAGTAGTATATGCAAAACACTTCAGAAGTATATTAGTTTGGTTTTTAAGGGTTTACTTAGTGAAGTGTTGCTTATGCCATAGATTTATGCTCAATGGTTTTCTTCATTGTGCAAAACTTAATTTATTTGCCTCAATATCAAAAGCCAAAATATTGATTTACAGCTGTCAGCATGATTATATTTTCTTGCTAAAAATACTTAAAAAATTAAAATATGTAAATTATGTAATAATTATTTGTATAATCTAATAAGTTTAATGGTGAGAAACAAACTCATTTTACTTCCCATGATCAAATTCAGCAGTTTACACAAACATTTTATCCTTAGGGTTAGGGGTAATTGGTGCCTTGTGTAGGAGACAGGGAAACCTAAAAATGGTATAAATATGTTATATTTGTTTCCTAGCGCTGCCATAACAAATTACCACAAACTTGGTGGCTTAACATAACAAAAATTTATTCTCTCAAAAGTCAGGAGCCAGAAACCTGAAATTGCGTTTCAGGAGGGCCGCACACCCTCCACAGACTAAGATAAGAAACCTTCCTTAGGTCTTGCAGCTCCTGGCATCTGTAGGCATTCCTTGGTTTGTGGCAGCATAATTCCAATCTCGGCCTCTGTCATCACATGGCCTTGTGTCCTTTTCTGTCTCTTATAAGGTGATTCTCATTGGATTTAGGGCCCACACTAAGCAAGTACGACCTCATCTCAATTCTTACCTTTATTACATTGGCAAGGACCTTATTTCTAAATAAGATCATATTTTGAGGTCGCAGGTAGGCATGAACTCTGGGGAGACACTACTAAACCCACCACATGTGTTAGTATAAAAGATGAGCATTTTAGAATTGTTTCAAGACTTGATGGATGCTGTGATATGCCACTAAGATCTCCCTTCATGAAAGAAGAACCTGCTGTGTGTGCTGCTGGCCGATGATCTTTAAATATCAACAATCCTCTTTGGGAATTACCTCAGCTGAAATGGCCCACCTTACCCAAGATTTCCAGAGCAACTTGCATCCAATGACTGATTAGCATGGAGGAAGGAGATAAAGAAACAACCCTCTTTCCCTTCGTCTTGTGTTCATCACTCAATGCAAGGCCAGCCTGAGTTTCTGCTGAGATTGCATTGCATCTTGATATCTCTATTTCCTAATGAATTCTTTCCTTTCCCTCCCCTCCCCTTCCCTTCCCTTCCCTTGCCAGGTGTCTCCCACCCCCCACCTCCTGTCCCCCTGCCAAGGGCATCCACTTATAAACCTCCTGTACACTAAACTTTGTCCCAGATTCTACTTGTGAGGAACTCCACCTGCTCTACCAAATATGGATACACAACTTATATGAACGTTTCACAAAATGATAGTAATCTTCATTGTCTATGATACTCTCTACTATATTTTTATTCTATTTTATTCTAGTCTAGTCTATCCTATTTATCCTATCCTATCCTCTCCTAAACTATTCCATTTTATCACACCTGTCTGTCAAGAGAAAATAGAGGAGGCAGAGATTGGAGAATCTGTGTCAAGATCAACTCAATGAACACAGTAAACCATAGTTTAAAAAAACGTTGCTCTTGCTTTCTTGCTCTAAAATAAAGTACATCCTTCTCATTGCAGTTATAAGGACTCCTAAGAGACAATATTTTTATTTATAGATACATGAATAATAGTCCACTAGACTCTGTGAATAGTAACTTGTGTTATTAAGTTTTGACAAAATATAATTTCTAGAAATGTGTGTAAAAATGTAATAAATTACTCATCAGATTTAAATTAATAAAAAATCATAAAATATGAAATATAACAAAAGATTCTTGTTTATAATATTTGGTGTGTCTTATCCTAAGTTAAAGTAGTCAAGAAAGTTTGACTCAATTAACCAATTACCAAACAGATAAGCAAACACACATTTCTTACTCTAAATCAGAATTTGGCCCGGCACCTTTAAGCTTGCAAGGTAGCAGCCCTCCAAAAATTCTCTAATGGCGGCAGATCTTTGATACGAATTTTCACTATAGGTTTCTGCCTTCTACCTGGCACACTTTTAGAATGAGTCACATACTCCAAAATTCTGTAAAACCTACTATCAAACCATATTAAATCCCTCATCCCTTTTCATCTCTTATATTAGCCATACAAATCTTTTTTCCTACTCTGATATATTTTTAAAAATACAGTGAAAATAAACAAATTACAAAATTCTTGCTTTGATGTGGTTGTTTGTTGGTTTTTAAAATTATTTGACATAGATAATCTAGGCATAATATAGTGGGGAAAAAACTCTAATCTTCGGACTGGCCTGGTGGCGCAGTGGTTAAGCTCACACCTTCTGCTTTGGTGGCCTGGGGTTCGCTGCTTCGGATCAGGGGTTGGGACATGGCACAGTTTGGCAAGCCATCTTGTGGTAGGTGTCCCACATATAAAAGTAGAGGAAGATGGGCTTGGATGTCAGCTCAGGGCCAGTCTTTCTCAGCAAAAAGAGGAGGATTGGTGGCAGATGTTAGCTCAGGGCTAATCTTCCTCAAAAAAACAAAAAACAAAGAAAACCTTCTAATCTTGGGCTCAAATTTGATGGGTTTAAACTCTATTTTCAATGTCAAAAATACTTAAATTTTGGGTACTTTATGTCTTCACTTTAAGAATAATAATAATAAGACTGGTAAGAGTATTTCAAAGTGGACTAAATGCAAAAATATCTTTTTTAAAAAAACTTGTGAAAGTAACCTAGGGTGCTAGACACATTATATGGGCTTGATAGTAGTTGAAAAAACAAATTAAAAAATAAAGATTCAACAGTTGATTTTAAAAAACATATTTAAGTTGACATTTTAGTGTTTCTTACTGAAATATGTGGATTTTAGAAAACTATCTTCTTTCCATATTGAGAACCTACTATATGCAGAACACACTCCTAGGACTTAAAAGGATATAAAGATGAGTTGGACATATTCTGGGGCCATAAAAACTTTAGAGGAAATGGAATAAAAGAGATAATTATCAACACCACTCTATCACTATTTATAATGGGATCGTTTCCAAAAGAGAGATGTATTTCAGATTTCAGAAATAACATGAAATGAGGTGTTAAAAATTTTTCTGAAAATAAAATTGACCACTACACACCTATTATGATGGCAAAAAATCCAAACACTGACAACACTGAATGCTGGTGAGCACGTGGAGCAACTGGAACTCTCATTCATGTCTGGTGGGAATGAAAATTGCTGCAGTCACTTTGGAAGACAGTTGGCAATTTCTCATAAAACTAAAGATACTCTTCCCATACAATTTAGCGATCGTGTTCTTTGATATTTACTCAAATAAACTGAAAACTTATGTCTACACAAAAACTTGCAAACAGATGTTTAAAGCAGCTTTGTTCATAAGTGCAAAACTTGGAATCGACCAAGATGTCTTTCAGAAGGTGAGTGGATAAACTGTGGTGCATCCAAACAATGGAATATTATTTGTCTCTTAAAAGAAATCAGCTAAGTTATGAAAAGACATGGGGGAAACTTGAATGCATAAACTAAGAGAAAGAAGCCAGTCTGACAAGGCTACATACTGTATGACTCCCATTATATGACATTCTGGAAAAGACAAAACTACAGAGACACTTTAAGGATTAGTGGTTTGCCAGGGGTTGGAGGGGAAAAGGGATGAATAGGCAGAAAATTGGATTTTTAGGACAGTGACATATTCTGTATGATACCACAACACTTCATGAATATCGTTATACATTTGTCACAATCTATAGAATATACACCACCAAGAATGAATCCTAATTGAAAATATGAACTTTGAATGGTAATGATTTATGAAGATAGGTGCATTGATTGTAACAAATGTACCACTCTGTTGAAGGATGTTGATAGTGGGAGAGACTGTGTGTGTGGGAGGGCAAAGTGTATATGGAAACTCTCTGTATTTTCCCCTCAATTTTTGGGAACCTAAAACTACTCTTAAAAAAAAAGCCAATGAAAATTTTAAAAAATTGTCACAAGTAAATTTATATAACAAATCCCAGACAGTTTAAAGAAACCAAAAATATCTCCTTAAACAAGGAGAGGTATCAGAGAGTTAAATAACAAAAAATGATCTTAGAAAATATTTTCTTATTTTGGATGAAATCAATTTTACTTATTATAAATTATCATAAAGAACTAATCATGAATATCATCAAAGATGGTTGTATAAATTAACCTATCACAATATTTATTTAAAAGAAAACAATTTAAATTTTCCTAAATATCCAACAGCAGAGGATTCTTTAAGTAAAAGATGATTTGCAACATGTAACAGGATATTTTACAATTATTAAAATGAGGATGTAGAACAGAATTAATGAAGGAACAAACAAAAAACCAAAAGAGTGAATTAATTTTGGATGACCTCAAATGACGTTTATATAGTTGTTCACCAGCATTTAGAAAAGCAATTAACTCTCCAGCTACCAAGAGATGAAGAGAAAGCCAGGACCTGTAACTTCTGGAAACTTAGTTGAGTTGCCAAGAAACCAAGTTGGAAATAATAAGATATTTCTGGTCATTTTTTTTTCCTCTCCAAAATGAAGCAATATTCAAGATTAATCATTAGTAAACTATCTTCCTGTCACAAACAATCCATAAGTGGCAAAGAGAAAGGAGTTATAGAAAGAGTTGGAGAGCTGAAATAGCGGATGTGTGTGCATGCATTTTGTTAGAGGCAATATATAGAGAGAATATATATATATATATATAGAGAGAGAGGGATTCAAAGATTGAATATTTTATATATGATATATATCCACATATAATATATATAACACCAAAATAGACATTCAAAAATTCAAAATCCATTGTGAAAGAAAGCAAAATGGGAACATTAATGTCAGATTGATTTGCCTAAAACATTTAGGAGAGAAAAGAAAGCTTACAGTTGAAAGAACTGAAGCTCTAAATTAGATTGGATAAAAACAAAAGTAACAAAATCTACACAATGCGTTTCCTTTGTGGGTTAGGAATGCTTTTTAAAAATTTCTACCTTTTTAAAATTAAATCTTGATTGAACAGGCTCTATTTCACATCACAGGGTTTGATGAATGACTAGAAGTGCAAAGGTCTGAGACAGCCAGCCACATGCCATGTATTCCAAATGAGCTGCAAAACTCAATGAGATCAAAACCAGTTCCAGCTCTGATTTTATTTCTTTGCTTGTTTATATGACATATAACATGAGCTTCATGGTGTTATGCAGGATATTAATATTTGACATATTTCCCTTTAGCTAGATTCACCCTATATATTCCTCAGTCTGCCTCTCTCCCTAACACATAGGATATGGAATCAAATATTGTGTTGCAGATTTGTGAGTTTATATACCAACTGATACTAAAATCATAATGGCCTACGGTGGAAGGAAAAGAGAAAAAAAAAAAAAAAACCCAGGAACCATAAGACTACAAAAAACAATGTCTATTACTTTGTCTTAGTACTAATCAAATTCTTTAGTTGAGCTCAAAACAGTAAGCACACTCCTCTACTTCTGGTAACAACTTAACTTCAAAACCAACCTTCTGGAGCCTAGGAGTAAATTATTTTTCTCTGAGTTAAGGATAAAGTTGCCCCTACCCCTCAATAAACTAGCACTACACTAGCAAATATGGCCATTAAAATAAAATCATGAAAATCATTAAAATAAACTAATGGATACACACAAAAACAGCAACATGTAAAGTAACACAGATTATCAAACAAATGTTAGCCCAAGGCGTACTCCAAGCCCTAGATTTTTGGCTACCCTGAAGTCAAAGTATTGAGACTTTCATCTTCTTAAAACTCCTCTGTGATATTTGTTGCACCTGCACAATGTTTAAGCTGTGACAATGACTCTCTCGTTACCCAAAGCAGAGCCCAGAAAGGTCACAGTGCTCTGATAAACTCCTCTGAGGAAACAGCACGTATGTCCAGGAGTTCAATTCTCGTGAAATCAATAAACTTCCAAATGTCTCTGGGAAGCCATGCTTCTTGTGAGGCGGTTGTCTTTGCAGATCTATGGGTGCCTTACCGTGGGTGCTTCAGCACTTAGCGGGTCAATTAACAGCTACAAGAACTGATTCCCCATAGGAAATGGGTCCTTATCTTTTCGGCCCAGTGAGCTAAAGGCTAGTGAACAGAGAAGGGAGAAAGTCAGTGGAGGAATTTGGTAGTACAGCACACAGAAGAGCAGAGTGATATGGTATATAAATGAGATTTGCTTGGCTGCCTGTCTCTTTTCCTTCCTATTCTGTGCTCATATCTCAATGTTTTATAGTCCCATTTATTCCTCTTCCTTTTCTCCCACCTAACGGGAAAATATTATAAGCCTAGCTAAAATCGTACATGATAGCAAAAGCAACAAGATCTTCTGCAAAACAAAGCTCCCCTCAGACACATTAAAAGCTAGGCAGAAATTGGTTAATATTTTTCCAGAAGCTGTTTTGCCCAATGCCGCTTTGTTCAACATTGTGGACTCTCCCCTGGGAGGTCATAACACTTACTGTAAGTACATTTGCGCTCCATGAAATCAGAATCAACTGAGCTAGCTATAAATCAATTAATACTCTGCGTAAGCTGTGTCTTATTTCAAATGTTAAATCAGCAAAATTCACATGTTTAAATAGCACATTCAAAATATACTAATAACACTATTTTCAGAACAAACTGTTTCTGATTTAGGAGAGTACTGCACTGAGAATTAACAAAAATCACATTTTTTTACCAAAGAATTGAATCTATTTAGATTTCCATAAGTTGAAATAATTTACCAGTTGAAAGTATCTTTTTCTTTCCTTTTTGTCTTGGTCAACAGTTTTTACTTTATAGTATTTGAATGGCATTTGCTGAAGTTTGACCCCCATGATTTCACATAATTTGTGAAAAAGTAATTATTATTTTCAATATCCAGTGTGTTCCATGAATACTCTTACCCACACACACTTCTCCTAGCTATCATCTGTTCTTCCATCAGGAGGAATACTAAAGAGCAGATTCAGGTACTATGATGCTTTCTCTAACCCAAACAAGCTTTGATTTTATATTCAGACAAGTAGATCAATGGATCAGAATTGAAAACCCAGAAATAAAACCACACATCTATGGACAGTTAATCTGCAACAAAGGAGCCAAGAACATACATTGGAGAAAGGAAAGTCTCTTCAAGAAGAGGTGTAGGGAAAACTGGACAGCCACATGCAAAAGAATGAAAGTAGACCATTATCTTGCACGATGCACAAAAATTAACTCTAAATGGATTAAAGATTTGAATGTAAGACCTGAAACCATAAAAGTCCTAGAAGAAAATACAAGCAGTACACTCTTTGACGTTGGTCTTAGCAACATCTTCTTGAATACCATGTCTACTCAGGCAAGGGAATCAAAAGAAAAAGTTAACAAGTGGGACTACATCATACCTTAAAGCTTCTGCAAAGCAAAGGAAACTGTGAATGAAATGGAAAGACAACCCACCAACTGGGAGCAAATATTTGCAAATCATTTATCAGACAAGGGATTGATCTCCAAAATATATAAAGAGCTCATACAACTCAACAACAACAAAAAACAAACAATCCTATCAAAAAATGGGCAGAGAATACGAACAGACATTTCTCCACAGAAGATATACCAAAGGCCAACAGACTCATGAAACAATGCTGAACATGACTAACTATTAGGGAAATTCAAATCAAAACTACAATGAGATATCACCTTACACTGGTCAAAATGGCGATAACTACCAAGACAAAAAACAACAAATGTTGGAGAGGATGTGGATAAAAGGGAACCCTTATATACTGCTGATGGGAATGCAAACTGGTGCAGCCACTGTGGCAACCAGTATAGAGATTTCTCAAAAAATTAAAAAGAGAAATACCATACAATCCAGCTAACCCACTACTGGGTATTTATCCAAAGAACTTGAAATCAATGATCCAAAGAGATTTATGCCCCCTTTTGTTCATTGTAGCATTATTCACAATAGCCAAGAAGTGGAAGCAACCCAAATGCCCTTCTACAGATGAGTGGATAAAGAAGATGTGGTATGTATATACAATGGAATACTACTCAGCCATAAAACCAGACAAAATTGTCCCATTTGCAATGACATGGATGGACCTTAAGGGTATGATGTTAAGCAAAATAAGCCAGACAGAGAAAGACAAATACTGCACAATTTCACTCATATGTGAAAGATAACTAATACATGGATAAACAGAACAGATTAGTGGTTACCAGAGGGGAAGGGGACTGCAGGGGTGGGCAAAAGGGATAAAGGGGCATATATGTATGGTGATGGATAAAAATTAGACTACAGGGAGTGAGCATGATGAAGTATATTCAGAAATTGAAAAACAATGATGTATTTACACAATGTTATAAACCATTATAATCCCAAGAAAATTACTTGAAAAAAATTGGTTTTATATTTATAATACAAAGAAAAAAAGTTGAAGTAATTTAAAAATTTAAAGGAAGACTCATCTCTGCACTTTTCTTCTAAATATTTGGGTTATTTTATCAACTACTGACTGAGTTAATACATAACAGTCCAAGGCAGAGACTCTGGAGCCAGACTGCCTCAGTTATAATTCTGTTTCCTCTATTTATTTCCTGTGTGACCTTGGCAAAGTTTCTTAATTTCTTTCTGTCCAGTTAATTCATTTGTAGAAAGTGGATAATAATACTAGTAAACTAAATTCATAGGCGTATTATCAGAATTAAGTGAATAGACACATATGCACGTAGAAGTTAGAATTCTCCTTGGTAATATAAATAGTAGACAGATGGATAGATAGACAGACAGAGAGAAAGATAGATAGAGGTAAGTACAATGAACATGAGCCATAATTCCTAAATTCATTGGCCTAGCAACTGCCCTATCGAACCTTAAGATTATCTTCAAAAACAAACATATTGTTTACAGGTCAAACCTGTTGCCCTAATTCTTAGGAGAAAGTTACATACATACACAGATGTGATAAACATTAAACTTTCTAATCACATAACAGCACTAGGAGTACGCACCTTATGAAGGATCTAAAACCAATATGCACAGTTTCCGGTGCACAGAAGGTGTGCAGGAAATCCTCTCTGACTTGAAGAGAAGCAGGAGCAAAAGAGATCTCTGTCAGTTGAGACCGATGTTTTCAGGTTGGTTGGTTATCTGCTGTGCCAGATAGTCACCAAGGTTAGACCAGGACCCAAGAATACAAAAATAAATTTTAGGGACCGGCCTGGTGGCTCAGCGGTTAAGTGAGGGTGTTCCACTTTGGCGGCCTGGGGTTCACGGGTTCGGATCCCAGGTGCCGACATGGCACCACTTGGCATGTCACACTGTGGTAGGCGTCCCACATATAAAGTAGAGGAAGATGGGCATGGATGTTAGCTCAGGACTAATCTTCCTCAAAATATAAAATAAATTTTAAAATATGAGTGTGTGTGTTTTAAAGTTGCAAAGCATACGTTAGTAGTAATAGAAGTTTTATTTATAGGACAAGAAGGATATGAACATATCTGAAATAGTTTGCCAGAGGAGATTTTATAGTTGTACTTTGGACAGGTAGGGCATTTTGAGCTTGCAAAATGGATATTGAAATGAGAATGAACAGCAGTTGAAATGATATGAGAATACTGGTTGAACCTGAGGGAGTTGAAGATAATTCTACAGGCACAGCATTTGGATACCTAACACCAACCGGGAGAAGAGTGTTTTGACGGGATAGGTAAAGACCAAACAGTCTATAAATGGCCTTCCACAACATACTTAGGAATTTATACATTATTTTCTCGTATTTGGGAGCGCCTGCAAATGTTAAATAGAGGAGTTATATAATGATATTTTTCTTACAGAAAGATCACGTTAGTAGCAGTGTTGTAAGAGTATTCCAGGGAAGAAAGGGTGAAAATTTTGAGAGAGTTATTTTAGTGATAAACCTTGAGTATAAATGGATGTATTAGAATCGAAAGAATAAACGGACATGAGACAAGTTTAACATCTTCAAAAATCTGACATATTTAAAGTGAATTGGAAAAGAAGAATGACTATCATGGTGGATGCCCCCAGACAGTGATGTGCTGGTAAACTGGCTCCCTGATAAACAAGAAAAAAAATAAAAAGTCTTGAATTGGGAGCTGTCTTAGTGGCACAGCAGTTAAGTTTGCACATTCGGCTTCAGTGGCCTGGGGTTGCCCAGTTTGGATCCCAGGCACAGACCTATGCACCACTTATCAAGCCATGCTGTGGCAGGTGTCCCACATACAAAGAGGAAGAAGAAGGGCTGGTATATTAGCTCAGGGCCAATCTTCCTCAGCAAAAAGAGGAGGATTGGCAGCAGATGTTAGCTCACGGTTAATCTTCCAAAAAAAAAAAAGTGCTGAATTGTAGGATTTGCTGATTTCTGTGGTATAAATATTCCCATGAAGGTGAATGCCACCTTCTTGATGTCACAGAGTTCAGAGTTGGGAGAGATGTGCACAATTGGCTCTTACAAGCTAGTAGGAAGCTGGTTCCAGCACATCCTTTCCCAGGGTCACCAGCGTGCAAAAGCAAGTTAATTAGGATATCATTAAAAGTAGAAGGAATAGAGAAGAAAACAACTTTTCAAAGAGAGATAAGTTGTGAATTTAGTTTGAAATATATTGAGTATAATTTGCTTATCAGAGATCCAGATATAGATGTCCATGCTAGTGGTTACTGAATGAGCAGAGCGATCTGATTACTGTTATAGTAACCTTGGTGAAAATTGATAAAGATCTCACCCTAAGATAGTATTTGTAGGGAATGTAGTGGAAAGGGCATATTCAAATGATATTCAAAAGAAATAAATGACATATCAGAATTTACTTATAGAAGAGAAAGAAGCCAAGGATGTTTTCAGATTTCTTTCCTGGATGGCTTTTTTCTGATGGTAGCATTAACCAAGGTACACAAATCACAGTTAAACAGGGGCATGTAGGTTTGGGCATTAAAAAAATAATCACTTAAGTTTCAGATATATTGCATTTTAAATACCTATAACGTTGCAGATAGCCTGTAGAGAGTTGTAGTCAGCTGAGCTTAAAAGAGTGGATGGAATATCAAAAAAGAGAGACCAAGCGAAAAGTATTTCTAATAGTGAGAAGAGAGCAGGAAACACAGGATACAAGATAGTTTGTAGATATTTTGATCAGGTGAGAAAGTGGTAAAAGCTAAGGCCAAAAATGTTGTTCTTATACAGATTGGGGGTGGACTGAAATACTCAATGAAAGGAGGATTAGAGAAAGACGGCGGAGATATTGGAGGAAACGAGTCTGATCAAAGAATTTTATGAAGAATTTGTAATTTGTGAGATGATTTAGAATTGGAGGATCAAAACAGAAGGACCCAAGGGGACGCTTGCAGTAGTTTGAGCCTGAGTAGATGGGAATTGGAAATAGGATGAAACTCATATTTGTAAAGAAGGGAATATTCAAGAATACCATTTTCCTTTTTTAGAGCAAAACTACTGAAATAGAAGAAACATTTTCTCGTTGTTCATCCGGATGTTCAGAAACTGAAATAGTAGCCAGCAAAGGCATTAATATTTTAAAATTAACTGTAAAGCTTACAATTATCAAAAGAGAAAAATAAAGACAGAAAACGTGATGCCTATCAGAGAAAATGCAAATACTCTGAGCACTCAGATGGTTTTGGATGCAGCGAAGGTAGGAAAATATGCCTAATAGAGCTGAGAGCCAAATAGAGATTGGTAAGCAGAGAATACTAACCCTGTGGTGTTGCAACTAGGACCTTAGTTTTGAAATGTCGTGTCTCTTTCCTCATGTTGGAGGCATGCTTAGCATTTTATTTTGCTGCATAAAATGTAAAAATAAAAGTATGTCAACTCTAACATGTTTGTGTCCCTTTCTAGAATGTATGTCCTTCAGAAAGGCTAGCTTACAATTGATTTCAGACATATAATACATTAGAATAAACATCATTTTTAAAAGTTTGTTATTTGCACCATACAACATATCAAATATCATTACTAAGTGCCTGATTTCCAAGTATTTTGCCATTATCACTTGACTGTGATGAGCACAATGAGTTTTATCGTTACTTTCATCTATATTTTTTGTACACTGGAAGCGGTTTATTTTCCACCCCCTACCCTATTTGCTTCCTGCTTTTGACATGGTATAAAAAAGTTAAGTGCTAAATACTTTTTTCTCTGCTTCTCTTAGCCTTTAATTATCTCTTCTTTCTGGGAAATTATTTAGAAATCCTTACAAAAACAATTTTTTTCGCAATATTGAATATACTGTTAATAAAATATTTGTTACCACATTGATTACTTTGATTATTGTTTATTTTTATAGGATAAGCAATTACGTGTTTTCTCTTAGCTACCATAACACTTATTATAATTTATTAGTCACACAGACCAGATCTGAGGGCCAATATTATCATTGTGACTTCATATTAAAACTCAGTGTTTGAAGCAGAATAACACTGGCTAAATGCATGTTGAAGTAGATTGCATGCATTTCACATCCTCCCTTTTTTTCTTTTCTTTACATCTCCCAGAAAATCTTTATGCCTTATAAAGATCGGGTTCTCACAAACGTTTTTGGAATTTCCTAATTCAATTTGAATTTAAACATGTCTTTGCTCATAACTTTTTCCAACTGCCATTCTAGTTGGCTCATGCCTCTTTCCTGATTCTATTTTAGGGGCCCACTCCTCCACAGTTCTCATTAGCACCTTTACTTGAAGATAGATTCAGAAAAAGAAAGGATACATGATTTAGCTCAATCACTTCCCTTTTGCTAGAAGCTATCATTTGAAATAAGCAAGCAAAAAAAAAAAAAAGAGAGAAATTGTGCTCATAGGTATAGATTTCAATTATCCATGCTAACCCTGTTAACATTTACTTGGACAGTTGAAAACTGATGGCATCAGTAATTATATTATTAGATCTCACTAAATAATCTAAAGCAATCTAACATTCTTCCAGGCACTACCAAGAAATAATAATAATACTATGCAAATGTTAAACGTCCCAAGTTTAAAGGAAGGATAATTAAACTAGGACTACAAATAAATTACAGTAGATATTAAAATGGAAAAATTTTTTAAATTCAGGCTACGAAATAAAAATTTTTTTTAAATGTACCAGTATGGAAATTTACCTTTTGCTTAGACCCATTAAAAATTTCCATTTCATATCTATCCTATTTCTAACTGAAATTTGTAATTTAAATAATATTTGCTTTAGATTTATAGAATTTAAGGGAGTTTCTTTGGGTTGATGTTAAATATTTACATATATATTTTAGGCAAGGAGTAGGTGTGATGTTCTGAATGACTAATCAATTAGTAATAAGTTACTAATAGAGATATTCTCTTAGGTACTCGAAATACCAGCTGACTTGCATTTATACTGTGTCTACTTCTCAAGGAATAAAATCATACCCTGTCACAGAGGATGAAGAACTTGAGAAGTTGTCAGCGATTCTCAGCAGAGCTGATGGCAGTGGTTACTGTGTGATTGTGTTATAAAATTAGAGTCATCTAGAATGCAATCTTAGAACCATTATTGATTCAAAAAGTATTATTTCTTAATAGTTATAAAACTCAGCAGGTGTGTATTGCCTTAAAATTTATAAAGAGCTTTCATGAACTCTATTTTATTTCGTCTTCTCTTCTACTCTGTAAGTGACAAGAAAGTCTGTTTGTTGAAACTAGTTTTATTAAGTAGTTTTAATTAGTATTCCCAATGGATTGAAAAAATACAGAAATTCAAGAATTTGTAGTCATTAAGCCACATTTATCAGGATTTAATACAGATATTCTAGCTTTCAATCTTCATATTTTATCTCTGGATGAAGTTGGATGCAAAAAGACAATCTCTAATTTTTTTATATTAGACTTTCAAATAAAATCTATAGAGAAAAGAGATGTAGGGATCTGAATCTAAAATAATAGCAAACAAGGGAATGTCTGCTTTCGGTTAAGACTTAAAACATTTTTACAGACCATAGTTCTCACTCTTCCAACAAGAAACAACCGCAAAAACTAAAAAATAATATATATTTAAATTTAGTAAAAAGCCGAGGATGCAAGGAAACCTAACTAAACTAAATTTCAGAGAAAGACAAGCTGTTTATAGGAGAAAGAGACTTTCAACTGTTCTTATCCTTGGCAGAGTGACAGAGTGGTGAGAAAATAATAAACTTGCCAAAGACTGAAATAAGGCAAAGCCAAACTAAGTGTTAACAAACCATTATTGTCTGGGTGTGGACTGGTATGGAAAAATAGAGTTCCAAAAAATCCAAGCCAAAGGACAGGTTTCAGCCACTCTATAATTTTTCCCAAAGATCTTCATCAAGTGCATGAGTGAAACATGCCAAAAATGAGGGGAAGGTTAGGAAAGCTGAGATAAAGCCATGAAAAGCACTTTGGGCTCTCAAGAACCAAAGGCTGGGAGGGCAGCAGGCAGAAAAGTTGAAAGAAATCAATCTGAGATATTGTTGGCTTTCACCTGCAGAAGGCTGAGGCTTAGACATGAGAAGTAAGAAACATTTCTCCAGCAAGGTACATGTCTTCTGAACACTGGGAAAAGAGCAGAAGCATAGACAGAATTTCCTGAGGTGTAGAAAGCTAAAGGTGAATCTAAAGAGCAAAGAGGACTCTGCAGCTAGGTGGCTAGACTGTAGAGCAGAGAGAGAGATTTTATAAAAATTAGAGAACACTCAAATAAACAAGTGAATGTCATCCATATTTAAAGGAAGAAATAGTTAATAGAAACAAACCCAGAGGTGAAGATGTTGTAATTATCAGACAGGAACTTGAAAAGAAACACACAAGCTTTATAGAAAATATGGATGACAAGTGTGAAATGATGGGAAATCGTAGCAGAAACATGGAATCAAAAAAAAAATCAATAGGAAATGCTAGGAAAATATATTGATATAAATACATATATATAAGTGTAAAGATAGATACAGATATATACATATGCATAGATATAAATATATTAACATATATAAAAAGAATGTATAGACAGACAGATAAAACATAGACACACAGATAGACAGACCGACCAATAGTCACAAATGAAGAATTCATTTAAAAAAACTCATAAACAAACTGAACATAAGGGAGAAAATGAGTGAACTTGAGAGGTAAATAAAAAGTATTTAAGCTGAAACATGACAACGAGAAAAAAACAGTGTAAAAAAGAACAGAACGTGAGATCTGTAGGACAGTATCAAATTGTCTACAATATGTGTAATTGGAGCTATATTTTTCGGAATAAAGTCTTTTAACGTTTCTTGTTATGCAAGTCTATTGGAATTGAAATTTTTCAGCCTTTGTGTATCTGAAAATGTATCTATCTTTCGTTTTGAATGATATTTTATTTTATTTGGATGTAGAATTTTAGGTTGACAGATGGGGTTTTTGTTGCTCTTGTTTTTCTTTTAGTACTTAAAGATGTCATTCCATTGTCATTCAGCCCCCATTCTTTCAGGTGAGAAATCAGCCATCACATACATTATTGTTCCCAAGACTGCAAATAATATGCATGTTTTCGTCTCTGGTTTCTTTTAATATTTTCTTCGGTTTTCATAAGCTTGACTCTAATGTGTCTAAGTAAGGTTTTCCTTGTAGTTTTTTCTTCTTTGGGATTTTATAAGCTTCCTGGATCTATGGATTATGGATTTTGCAGAAACTTTGAAATTTCTCAGCCATTATTTTTTCTAATATCTATCTTGCCCTATCTTGCCTCTACTGTCCTTCTCAGAGTATAATTAAATGAAGGTATACTTGAGAGATTAAAGATGTATTATAATCACTAGAGCAACCACTGGAAGAAATAATAATAAGGCCTAGATAAAAAAATATTAGTTGGTGAGGTGATGTGACACGGAGTAAAGGAAGAGTACTTTATTAAAATTGAAGATGTCAAAGCATATATGTGTGCTGATTGGTATAATCCAACAAAAGGGAATTTAATGATGGAGGAAGTAGAGGGGATAATTGAAGACATATTCCATTGAATGTTGAGAGACAGTGGAATCCAAGATACAAGTAGAGTTATTAGATTTAGATTAAAGTAGGCAGAAATCCTTCATTTGTTTTTTACGGAGACAAGTAAGGAACAATTTGAGAAATTAATGCAAGCTAAGCGATGTGGCACTGGTGTGATAAAGCAGTTCTAATGTAATCCCTTCTATTTTCCTAGAGTAAATAAGGGTAAATATTAATAGTTTAATATAAGGAGAGACATGGTTCTTTTACAGGATGGTTGAGTAGAGTTTCAGGCAATGATGGAGCCCTCGTAGTGATTTATCCTGAAGAAGTCTGTATTTTTTCCAGCCATATTCTCTTGCCGAGTGCAATGGGGGTTTTGGTTATGTCAGGTTAGTACAATGGAGAGTGACAAAGGAGAAAGGGAGTTGAAAATATGTATAAGAGGATATTTACAGAGATGGATTGTGAAATATAAGTCCCTTGGTGGGTATGCAACATTTTCGCTGAAACCATAAACAGTGAAAAGTTGATGGAGCCGTGGATTGAATTCCTATAAGGAGGTCAAGGAGGTGGGACAATGAATGAGATTAGGATAGATACAAAGCCATATGGGAACAGAATTATGCACAAAGAGGGGGGACTTGTCATGGCCTTGACTAAGATAAATTAGGATTAAGGTACAATGAGGTTGGTTTTGAATGTTTCCTCAAAGTAAGTGGTGATCAGTTTCTCCCCCTTCTTCTCCTATTTCTCCTGCTCCTTTTCTTTATCTTCCTTCTTTCCAAATTTTGTCTCTTAGGTAACTCCTGGTAAAAGAATGGTGCATAATATTTAGGTTTCCAGAAGCATAGTCTTACCAGATATATACTAAGTGAATGCAAAAATTTGCCTTGACATTTTCCATTTCAAGGACTTTTCTCCAGAGAGCAGGCAACATGGAGTTGTTCTGCTTCTATCCAGCCACATCTGAAGGATGCTGAACTTGTTCAATCGTGTGCCATAAGGAGCCACACCTCCATGCTCACCCAGTATACTTGGAAATGTGAAAGGGTGTTTTAGTTGTCAAAATAACTGGAACATATAACCTGTATGTAGTTTCTAGGGCCCATGGATATTAAGTATCTTACAAAACACAATTTTCCTGTGTAAAAGGTCGATAACCACACCCCTGAGAAACATTGGTGTAAGGGAAAAAGAATATTACACTCATGCCCTTTCTTCTTTTTGTCCTGAAGGATCATTGTGTGTAAACAGACATGGATAAAACTCCAATGTTATGTAATTGTTTTCTAAAAGTTTATTAAAAACAGCAAGTTTTTACCTTACTTAGGGTATCACTAATACAGATTTTTCATTGATATTGGTATTTTATTTTATAATAGGAATCACATGCAAAGAGCCAATGAACTGACTTTATTTGAACTTGCTCCAAGATAAATTCTTCATGGCATTTCAGCTACTTCTTTACCTTTAAATTATCTATTTGTCTCTTTACACTCATTAGAAATGTAAGCGTTTTTATGAAGATTTTTCCAACATTTTTCTGTCAGAGTTAATCACTCTCTCTTCAGTATTCCTATAAAACTTTGCAGTAAATTTTATTACATGAGTGGCATTTATATTGCAGTGTTTTCAATGTATACATCTCACACAGGATTATGAGGTCCTCAAAGAAATGCAGTTTATCCTATTCATTTCTGAATTTTCTGTATCTGTTTCATCGCCTGAAGCTCAGAAGATGCTGCATAAATATTTACTGAATGAATCTATTTTGTTAAGCAAAGAACTCTTGCAGTAAAATGACTCCCCTTGAGTTTTTGATAAATGGTGTATCTTTCTGCAAATACAGAAGTGAAATCAGATTTATTTAGCATATAACATACATATATTAACCAAACACAAATAATTAAACTTCCAAGTTTTTTCTGCCCTTTTTGGACTGAGAACTAACTAAAACTAAATTAAATTATTTCCATCATTTTAATAGTGAAGGGATACATGAATAACACATTTAAAAGGGTCTTTTTGTCTCAACAGTGAATTTAATGATCATCTATTAAATTTAATACTCTCAGCTAATGAAGTTAGATCCATCTGTAAACAAAACTTTGAACTGGCTATTTTATATTCCTTGTTCTTTCTGATTTACTTACTGTCCTTTCACTTCCCTAGTTCTTCTTACTGCTGTTAGAACTCTCTGAATCGTGATCCACACAGAACCCAGAACTACTGCCTTGGGTGACAATTAGGAACTATCAAATAAGTCTTTTATTGGATTGTACAGAACCCCGTAATTCTTAACTTCCCTAAACACCAAACAAAATTTGCCTAACTTTTATTTGATTACTTAGTATCCCATCCTTCTTAGGAGCTAACAAAATGAGCTTCAAGAACTAGTGTAAATGGCAGAAAATAGCTTGATCCCTATGTTAATCTCCATCAAGTGGGGACTCAATATATTTTTCATAATTGATTGGATTTTTCCACCCATTAGAAAACAATTTGCATTTTAAATAACTTCCTTTATTGACGTGATTGATGGTAAATGGTTCAAAATTCCTTTTGGAATTTTTCTTGGCCTTTTCAATCTAATCCCTCAACAGAGACATCTCCTTAAAGCAGCTACAAATCATTGCTGCATTCCTTGGAAACTTTCTTGTTATGGTCGTGAATGAGGTAGGAGTGAGGGCATCTGCTTTCCTTTTTAGCAGATTATAGAAGTCTTGAAAGAAAATAAGTGATTGGGAGAATTGTCAGCCACAGAGCTATTGCCTTCTTGGTGTGACAGTGATGTCAGCTTCTGGAATACAGATTTAGAAGATGTAGGACTCTAACCCACCGCTCACATGTTAGCCACAGGGCCTTGCAACTATACTAGTAGGGCCAGGGGCTAAGTTCTTCCTTAGCACTGTAGGTATAGAGTATATCCTGAACAAGTTTTTGATGGTACCACCCCATGAACTTATTAACACAGAGCTAATTATTTTTGTTTCAGTTAATGTGCATGCCTTCATGTGAGGACACTACTGCAATTGCATAACATCCTAACAGACTGGATTTTGTTCTAAACTGAATGTACTCAAAGAATTTAAAACAGAAATAGTTTTCTCTGACCCATTCAAATTCAGGGCACTCCCTACCCTGTAGACAGGCTCACTCTGGGTTTTGTTGCTTTGGGTTTTCATCTTATAAAAGTATTTTCCAACTTATTTCAGGAAAGATACTGAAAGAAAAACTCAAAATAGAGTGCAGAGAAATGTCATTCAGATTAAAGTAGAAAAAGAAATAGCATCGACTCCTAATTCAAAACACAGGGCAGTTTGACAGTCTATCTCATAAGAACTCATACCATAATGTATTTGTAAACAGTTTGTGATTTTTAAAGGTTCCTTTTTCTATTTCTATTGATGAGATTTTTATTTAGCACTTACTGCCATATCATTTTGCTACATGCATTCAAATAATTAAAAGGACAGGAAACATTGTAAGGACCTCATGCCATAAAACCTACTTCACTTTTGCAGTTTGCCTTGTCTGCTTCCCGGCTAAGTTGGGATAGTTCACTTAACATTTCCTATTATTTTTGAAAAATTAGTGGAAAGAATTCCTACGGACACTATTGGAATTCAGCCAATGTTAGATTTTATGGATAGTTTTCCAGAAAATGATCATTGAGTTAGGAGGGATTTGAAAACAATAAAAGCAGTAAAAAACAGTCTCAGAAATCATGGACTATGTTCTTAGCCATTATTGGGACAATGTTATGTTAGAAATCTATCTATCTATCTAATCTATCTATCTATCTAATCTATCATTTATCTATCTATCTTCTATCATCTATCTTTTCCCCACATCCTAAGTTCTTTGCAGGTCTGACCCTCCAATACTGTGGAAGCATCATTTGTATTAGCTTTTTATTATAGCTCTGACATTCTAGGAGTGCTTTTGAATACATGACAAATTTTCAGCTGCACAGCAACTATTGCTTTTGAATCTAAAGAAGAAAGTAATTTCTGCCATGGCATCTTGCAAATCTAAAAGTCCGTGAGTAAAAGATAATCTCAGAAGAAAAAGGAGATTATGGCAATACCTAAGATATGTATTCTAAGACATTAGGTAGATTGTCTCCTTTCATAAATGAAGAAACTGCTTCACTAGCTACAAAACAAAGCATGATTATTCTCACAACTGACCTCTGCTTCACTTAAACAACAGTAGACGTCATTACGTCATTGTGGCTGTTTCTTGTGTTTAAGTTCAGGGATGACCTTGGCCTTGTGGTCATTGTCCTCTGACATATGAAGTCTTTGGAAGTAACAGCAGTTGATAGCAACACAGCTCGTCAAGTCTCCCATGAAGGAAGAAACGAATATATCAATGACTTCATCTTCTCCAGATAGTACCTCTTAGAGCACTCAGGTTATGGAGCACAAAAGTTTCTAAACAGCTTAAGATAATGGGAAAAAAGTACTTAAAAAAGTGCTAAGTATGTTACTATCATCCTTTTTCAAGATTCTAAGATTTCCATTTTCAGCCAACTCTTTTCTTTTTCTTTTTTCCTAGACTATATTTTCTAGAATGAAAAACTAACAGAGTCAGCATATATTTATTTCCCTCCAGGATATATAGATTGTTGAGTAATGTTTATAATTTATTCAACTCCCTCAGTGCTAAATTTGTAGCAGAGTGGTAGAAATAATGGAGAAAATTTTAAGGCTTAATTTATAAAGAAACTATCAGAAAGTGAAATTTCTAACCTAGCTATGAGACATGGTGAGATTTATTTTCTGCAAATTCATAATAATGACATCCAGAAGTAACACTATATTCTCTATTAGAAAAATGTAAATATCTAAAGAAGTCTTCGTTAATATCATTTAAGATGGTTTTTACTTTCAGAAATATCTATATAAAACTGGGCAAGATTTTCACATTCTAACTTCTCTTGCTCTCCCTCCCTCGCGCACACACATACATGAGGCTTTGGTTCTGCAGTCAATTTTTAATGAGGCAAATCTCTGAGATTTAGAGTAGAATCCCCACAGGCCCTCTATCAATTCCTTTTCATTAATCTAATGACTTTTTTAAATGAATTATTTTATGGAAAAGAACTAATGGGCTTGCAATTGTTGTTTTCACCCTAGTTGAAAAATCTTCAGGCAAGCCATGCTTTATGAAAGGAATTTTTTTTTCATTTCTAAGAAATATGCTTTCCAATTAGTTAAAAAACAAACAAAAATATAAGATGGGCTCCGGGCTAAGAGCAACTTCTGTGGATCTTGGTGTTCTTTAACTTATGTTTGACCTAAATTGTAAAAAAACATTCACACAATTGGGAATGTATTAATATGTCCCATCCATGAACATCTTTGCTATTTTCTTTAGAATTTTTAAATTTGTCTTTCTTTCTTTTCTTTGGTATTTCAATTTTTAGACAATTATTTCTTTAGTTGAAGTAATAGGTATCTTAATAATTAGCAATCTGTTTAAATCAATATTCAACTCCTGTTTTGCATTTGTTTCTATACACTAACAACAAAAAATCTCTGACAGCATTAAAAAAAAATAAAATACTTAGGAATAAATTTAACAAGGAAGTGAAAGATCTCTACACTGAAAACGACAAGTCTTTGATGAAAGAAATTGAAGAAAGCACAAACAAATGGGAAGATATCTTGTGTTCAAGGATTGGAAGAATTAATATTTTTAAAATGGCCACGTTACCCAAAGCCATCTATAGATTCAATGCAATCTCTATCAAAATGCCAATGGCATTTTTCACAGAAAAAGAAGAAATAATCCAAAAATTCGTATGGAGGCATGAAAGACCACAAACAGACAAAATAATACTGAGAAAGAAAAATAAAGCTTTTTTTGTCGTCTATGTTAATGGAAAATTACAACCTAACATCTATTCCCAAGATATTCACAGATTCTTCATATATTGTTGGATATCTAGTATCAAGGAATCATGAGTTCCAGTATTTGTTTGAGCATTTACACAATGACAATGGCTAACCTTGGAAAGTTCTGTAGGGAAGGTTGAAGAAACACAGTGTGACACAGCTGATGTTTTAGAGACTGGCCTTTGTCCTCAGTTCTATTGTTTACAAAATGACACACTCTAAATATTCCCAAGAGCTACAGGAAATGTTTCATAAAGCAGTGCTTCTTAACCTCTCTGGTGCAGGATCTTTTTTCAATGCATTGTTCACCAATATTTTGTAAAATAGAGTAAAAGTGAATTACTGGAAAATGAAATTAAAAAGTGAAGACGTATAAAGTGCGGCTCAGATTTTGTATTAGAATCAATAGACACAAAGTTCTTCTGCCAAAATTCTATAAAAATTTTCCACACCTTTGCTCTCATTTCCTCAACTTGTGGGTACTGGACTACACTGTGGGGAAAATGCTTCTATTGAGTCTTCTCTTCTTGAACTGCCTTTAAACACACTGAATTACCCAAGAATATGTTATAACATCTTATTTAAAATTATTTTTCAAGGACTCTGAATCCCATTAGAATCCCATGACTACATAGAAAGATACATTGATAATGACTGCACTAATCCTGGAAGGTCTATCAGGAGAGGTTATGCACTTGAAGGATGTGTGTGTGTTTTCTTCTTGCCAAAACATAGTAATTATTATGATCATAATAATACCTTTCATCCGAATGTGCCTCAAGTCTATTTCAAATACCTTCTTTTGAAACCTCACAACAACCCATGAGCCTGACAGGATTTTTTTTTTATTTTATAGAGAAGAAACAGATACAGTGAGGTCAAGTGACTTCCCAAGATCACAAGTTTCATAATTGGCAGCCATAGTTCTAGAACCCAGGCTTTCAGCCCCCTGTTCTCTTCCAGACTGATGTAATCATTAACACTTGACTTTGATATTTGAGTTGAGGAAAGATTGAGACCAATTAACTAAAGAGAAAGGCTGTGGAAAGGGACGTTCTTTATGATGCCCGTGCTTATTCATACTGCATACGAGGGGAGCTTCGCACTCATGAGAACCACTGCAGTATAGAATTCAGGGTGTTGAAATTCATGCAAGAGGGTTTGGCCACAAGTCCTGGTAACACTATGGTGCCGTCTACAGTGCATTCCCTTGGGAAAAATTCCACAGTTGACATTATATTATACAGATACAGGCTTCCTTATGGAAGTGCATCTCCCAGGTGGGGATATTACATTTAGTTAGCTTTTTCAGAAGCAAGCCTGTTCCTTTTTATTTTCCTCATTGGAATAGATTTTTAGAAATTTCTACTTTATGTCCAGTTCTATTTTTAGGCCAAGGAAACACAAGTTAATAAGTTAACATAACATCCTAGACATTCATCAAGATGATGCTTTAATGTTGCATTTTTGTGTTTAACTGAATGAGGTGAGGAATAATGGATAGATGGCTTTTGAGATCCATAACCAGAACTGGTGCTAATTAACATTGGTACTTGTTGATAGAACTAGTACTGCAATAACTAACGCACGTGTGTGTGTGTGTGTGTGTGTGTGTGTGTGTAAGGGAAGGATTGGTCCAGTGACAGAAAAGTGAGGCACGATACACCATGGCCCAAGGACACTGGATTAAAGATACCAATTCTAACAAGTAAACGTACCTTGAGAGGGGGTCAGCTCCACAGCGTATTAATTCCTCAATGTCATGTGCTTTAATCAGATTCTGAGTCTACTGAAGCAAGCCTCAGTAAGCAAGTTTTGAAGGTGGAGATGAGACAGAATAAACTGAGGGAGAATAAAAAGAGGAGGAAAATTTTCTAAACTGCTCCATCTCCAACTTGCCTTTGAATTTTTTCCTTATGTTTCCCCCAGAGTCCCATTCTTTAAATTACATTGACTCTGATGTTCACCATTTATGCAAGGACATGCTCTTAATATGCTTAGAGTGTTGACTATCTTCTGTACATGAGACCACCCAGTAAAACACAAACGCGGTTTGTAGTTTGTGAAGTATCATCTGTTCATCTAGAATTTACTATATTCAAAGTTATAATACTTTTATAAGCTAGTCATATCTAATTCTGATTGCAATAAGTAAAATTTGGATAAACTGCCAATATCCAACACCAAAGGGGCCATAGAGACCTTTTTCAGAAATATAACAGAGTTAGTCTTGCCTAGGTCAGTAAAAACGACATACAACAAAGTCTACAGAACAAAATTAAAGAAGTTTACATTACTTTATTTTTCTATACCTGTTCAACATTGTGGCTAGCATAACAGACTGACATTTATTACATACTTTTTGCTATATTTCCTGTGTCAATAGTATATTATTCAATTTTTTTTTAAAGATTGGCACCTGAGCTAACATCTGTTGCCAATCTTCTTTTTCTGTTCTTCTTCTCTTCCCAAAGCCCCCTAGTACGTAGTTGCATATTCTAGTTGTAAATCCTTCTGGCTCTGTTATGTGGGATGCCACCTCAGCGTGGTCTGATGAGCGGTGCCACGTCTGCGCCCAGGATCCGAACCAGTGAAACTCTGGGCCGCAAAGTGAAGCATGCAAACTTAACCACTCTGCCATGGAGCCGGTCCCGTATTATTCAGGTGTTTTTCAATTTTTAACAGTGGAGACAGAAGGAGCTTATTAACACTAACTATTTCTAGATTCGTTCATGAATGTAGTAGATGCATGTGCTGGTACCAGAGCTGTTCTAGTTTTCAAAGAAGCATTAAATTCTTCGACTAGAGGCATGAAGAAAGACTATTCTATCTTGTCAATTATTAGATTTGGCAACACTAAACCTAAATTTAAATTGTTAGATTTTGTTCTTAGAGGTGTATGATGTATAAAATCAGAATATTTATTTTGCTGTTCAGTGGCACACAAGTATCTGAATATGCTAATTGGGATGATAGCATTGACAGAGCTAATTATGCATCTCTATGGTTTGAATTATCTTTTTATGTGAATCTACTGAAATGATATGAAAATTATTATTCTGGATGTGTGAAGCCAACATCAAACTATAATAGTTGGATGCATCTGTGTGTACATGTGTGTGTATCCATACATATATACACAGAGGGAGAGAGTGGTTGGGAAGAGAGAGAAAAGAGACAGACATTTAAAGCATTAGCAATCATCCCATAAAAGCCCTTATTTTTTAAAACAAGGACATTTAAGCTCTAAGGGAGTAAAATACTGGACCAAGGTCCCAAATAACAGCCTGTGTTTAGCTGACACAATTTTGACTATGCCTACTCAATGAAAAAGAGGGATGGAGGGCAACATAGAGAGAGAATGAGGGGGGTCCTGGGGGCTGAGGGGAAATTTAACCATGGTTGTAAAATTATACTTTGTATAAGTAGTCTATTTTATGCTATACACTATTGCTTTCAGGATTTTATAAGTACTTTATTTTATGGGTGATTTAACAAGTTTTTAAGGATAATTTTTATTAAGCTGTATTCTTACTTTGGTATATTGCATAGGCAATGCTTTTTTAAACATGCATTTTAAAAATCATCTGAATTCTTTCTAAGAAATTAAGTCTTCCGGTATCAAAGACTCTTAATCAAAATCATGCATTTTTTTCTTTAATTTTCAGTTATACTTGAGCGCAGAAGCAATAGCTTTACATTGGCCAAATTTTAATCTAATGATTTAAATCACAATTTAAAACAATGCAGCATCTCAAAGTCATCATTAGAAACTGAAACCTGTATTTATGGCAAGTTGCGGAATAAGTGATCTACGTTTAGCTGTATTTAGATCTATATTTACTTCCTCTCTTGGCTTTTCCTTTTCATCCCATTGCCCTCGTCACCCTCCAATCAAGTCTTCTCTCAGAGTAGTCCTGGAACAGAATTACTTGAGATACTTGTTAATTTGCAGAGTTCATCACTGCTTACTAAACTATAATCTCTAGGGGGGGCGTGGAGTTTGAATTTTTAATATAAATTCCTCTGATTATACTTACACAGAAAAAAGTTTCAATACCTCAATCTTAGTAGATATAAATGTTACCAATTCAGTTATTTACACTAAGAGGTTAAGAAATAAAAGAAAAAAAGAAAGAAAAAGAAAAATTTAATGGGGTGTTCCCTTACTTCTCTGGCTATCATTTCCATTTTACAATAGACAGCCAAAAATGAAAAAAATAAATACACGGATATAGATTTTCATCCTGTGGAATTTAGTAACTTCACCTACAAACTAAGCCCAAATGATTATTGCTTTCAGATTTGGAAGTTCTTGATATTAACAATTTTTGATTGATAGAATGACAGATAAGTCAATTATTTCTGACAAGACTTGTATAGCATCATTTTAAAAATAATTTTAAAGACTTTTTAAGACATCAATTAATGTTTAAATCCCATTCGCAAATTAATTAGGATGTAGTTAAAATCTGCCACAGAGAATGTAAAACAAACAAATCAAGTAATTCATGACTATCAACCCATGATGATAAAGGAATTTTCACTTGCCTCAAAGGAGTTGTCATACTATTAAGTAGTGTTAATTCAGCTCTTTTGTTTTTTTTTTGTTTTTTAAAGATTTTATTTTTTCCTTTTTCTCCCCAAAGCCCCCAGTACATAGTTGTATATTCTTCGTTGTGGATTCTTCTAGCTGTGGTATGTGGGACGCTGCTTCAGCGTGGTCTGACGAGCAGTGCCATGTCCGCGCCCAGGATTCGAACCAACGAAACACTGGGCCGCCTGCAGCGGAGCGCGCGAACTTAACCACTCGGCCACGGGGCCAGCCCCTAGCTCTTTTGTTTTTTAATAATTAATTTAGTAAGATCCACGTTATATCCAATTAACCAAAATTACAAAGTTTTCATACTGCTCGTTCTTTTACTGATTCTCACTCTTCCTTTTCCCTTTCCAACCACAAATTTTTAGATTGTAAACCAGGTTAAAATGCTTCTGATTGTCTTCTAAATCCTGTTATAACTCTGTATGAGTTAAAATGGTATAAGTAGCAACCAAAAATATCCCAATTTAGATTTATTTTAAAAATGAGTAAATTTATTATCTCACATAAATGGAAGCCCAGACATAGTGAAGTTTCCATGACAGGTTGATTGAATGGCCATTGCTTGCAAGAACCCAAGTCCTTCCCATTTTCAGATCTGAAGCTCATTGGGTTAAATTCATCTTAAAGCTTGTTCCTCTCTTGATTGCAACATAGCTTCTAGTATTTGTCAATGCCACAGGCTTTCTTATTCTTTGTGTAGCGTTAAAGACAATCTCAAATAATTTGACACTCCTTTCATCTTGAGATGCAGTCTATGTAACCTCCTCTTGAATCTGGGTGGGCTCCCTGACTGACTGAGCAATGGAACACGGCAGGAGTGACTCTGGGACTGCTTCCGGGCCCAGACCATAAAAGACTGGTAGTTTCAACTTCCTTTCTCTTTGGCCGTTTGCTTTTGGAAACCCGGTGGTGATTTTGTGAAAAAGCCCAATCACCCCTGGGAGAGGCCCACAGGAAAAGCAGCTGAGGCTCCCAGGTAAGCTCGCAGGAAGGAGCCGGCGCCGTCTTCTGATCCACGTAAATGAACTATGCTGGAAGTGAATCCTCCATTCCTACTCCAGCGGCCCAGCTGATGCCACATGGAACAGGGACAAGCTGTCCCCACCTTGCCCTGCCCAAATTGCAGATTTATGAACAAAATAACGGTTGTTTCAACCACTATGTGTAGAGAGTATTTTTGATACAGCCATAGATAATCACAACAGTCGTATTCACCACGAAATAGAAAAATGTAAGTCCTTGCCTTCAGCATGATGGGACCAACACAGTCCACTGCTCACCCCAGGAGTCTCTTGGAGAATTCCAAAGCTATCTTTGCCTAAGCTAAGCCGATGGCTAAAGTGGAGATGAGATCAGTTTCCATGGATGTACCTGGTATATTGAGCGAGGCTAAGTTCATGAAGGAAGGGAGAAGAATTGATGCCGGAAAACAATAGGTAGTGTCCACTACTTTCTACATATTTATAAATGTCCTTAAGTCGTAAAAGTAAGGAGGGTCTAATAAAGCTGATGTTGATTCATCAAAGACCATATTAAAAGTATGGTTCCATCATTTGGGACCCTTCTTCTAAGAGAATAGATAAGATTAAGATGACTCAGAAATTCTTCTGGCCTATTCTATTTTGCTTCATTGAAGAGATAGATCAGAAAAACAACAGATACTACGTACAATATTAAAAAACAATGACATGTAATAGATCAAGTATCTAGGTAAATAAAAATCATTTCTTAATGCCTAGGTGAGGACAAAAACGCCTCAGCTCTTACGCAAAAGAGCTGATTTGCATGTGATTTTCGAGAATCTTTCTTCTACAAAGCAGATGTCTTGTACTCAGTACATGATTTCCTGGTGCTCCAAGAGTAGACCACAAACAGAGAGATGGCTAGTTCCCAAATTAGAACATAAAAATGACTTTCACTTTCTTCGTGAACTTAGAAAATTCGCTTCACTTTTTGAGCTTTCTTGAGCCATTTAATAATGATTTATGGAGCAGTTATACTCTAATAGGCACTGTAGTTATATCTGTAAAATGAAAATAAGCGTACTTTTTTTCCTTTTTTTTGTAAGGAAGATTGACCCTGAGCTAACATCTATTGCCAATCTTCCTCCTTTTCACTTGAGGAAGATCATCCCTGAGCCAACATCTGTCTCCGATCTTCCTCTGTTTTATGTGGGATGTTGCCGTAGGATGGGTTGACAGTGGAGCTAGGTCCACACCCCAGATCTGAACCTGTGAACCCCAGGCCACTGAAGCAGTGCACACAAACATAACCACTACACCACTGGGCCGGCCCCTAAACATACATATTTTTTAAACTGCTGTGAAGATTATATGAGGTCTTGTTTGTAAAAAATAAAAAGTACTTTTAACAGTTTGATTATGTTTCATTATAAATTATGTGTTTTAAACTTTAACACATCTATAGTTGGATAAGACTCAAAAGCAGGATACCAAGCACATTTCCAAGACTTACAAAATGCCTTAACTTACAAAATGCATAGCAAACGCAGGATTATCAAGGCAGAAGAGAGTTCCTGTATTCTATTTCCTAGGGAATCACATGTGCTGTCCTCGAACCCCTTCTATCCACAACACGGAAATTTGAAGCAACATCGTTTATCTTTCCATTACTCTAGAAGAAAAAGGGTACTACAAAGATGATAGGACAAATTCCATTACCCTGAACTTTAAGGAGCCATGACTCTTTTAGTTTACAACAAAAATTTTACTAAATCAAGTATTTTAAAAAAATGAAGAGTCAACTGAAATTGGAAATACTTTTTAATTCTATGGTTTTAACCAACATTATGAGAATAAAGAAACAGCCAGACCTAGTGTCTTTAAAACAATTTTATAGAGGTTTTATTTTTGAAATTGGTCTCAGCTCTTCTCTAAATGACTCAGGTTCTCAGGACTGGGGAAAAAAATGGGGAGAAAATTTGATACTTTAGATAACAATTGTATATTCCTTGTTATGTTTTTTCTTAAATCATGTTGATAATTTGTCCATGACCCTTTCATTTATCCATTTATTCATTTTACACTTACTTATGAGCACTATGCTAGTTGCTGAATCAATTTTGTTAATAAGGAATCAATTTATTTTCTTAGGGCATCGGGGATATGATTTTAACCAGATTTTCCTAATGGAATTGAGTAAAGAGTCTTGACAGTCCGCATCTGCCTCATGGCTGCTCAGATTATAATCTTGCTTGATTTCACTTCTATTTAACCTGAATAAGTACAATAAATAGAAGTTAACTAGCATTAGAGTTACTAGGCAGACAACCCAAGCAAACATACACTTACGTGCATACAATTTTCATTCATCTTTGTTGAAAAAAAAGAAATATACAGAGATCATTTTATATTAAATATTATGTTCCACTGCATGATTGCCTAAACCCATTTAGTTGTACTTTCATAATGCCTATCTTTTTTGCTACAACTGAAAAAGAAAGTCTTTGACCTCGCTGAGAATCTTTTCCTACATAGTTGCTGCAACTCTTCACTCCTGAGAAATTTAAAGATTTTATTTTTCCTTTTTCTCTCCAAAGCCCCCTGGTGAATAGTTGTATATTTTTAGTTGTAGGTCCTTCTAGTTGTGACATGTGGGACGCTGCCTCAGCATGGCCCGATGAACGGTGCCATGTCCGCACCCAGGATCCGAACTGGCAGAACCCTGGGCTGCGGAAGCAGAGCACTTGAACTTAACCCCTCGGCCACAGGGCCAGCCCGCACTCCTGAGAAATTTAGATTGTAACAATAGCAAGTGGCTTTGAAAAACTGTGGTGGGAGGTAAAAGGTTAATTTTCCCCAAATGGAAATCTCTGACTGTCCCTGTGATAATTGAGAGAGCTACAGGAATGAGTGATCCCAATGAAAACAATATCCTGAATGTTAAATGAAAGTTCTGATAGGGTTTTTTTTTTTTTTTGTGGTTGTGTCTATTTCATCTGTGGTATAAATGAACTGAAGAAAAATGTGCATCCTGAACTGACTTGCAGCATAGTCTTAATAATGAGGAGATTCTTCAGATTTTATCCAGAGGTCTTAACCAGCAATGTTGCCAAAAGAAATAAGTGCTCCAAAGACATCTTTTGCTCCCTCAGTCAGTGAATTTTGTATGTATATGGATGACCAGTAGTTATCAGATGGACATCGTCTCTGCAAAAAGATGTAGAAAACCAAGGTTCAAGTCCCACGTTAGTCCTTCCTAGCTGAGCAACTTGCACAAGTTATTTGACATTTTTTTAAACTAAGTTTTATCATCTTTGATGAGAATGTTGGTTTATTTTAGTAAATAATTGAGAAATGGCTCCACTTTCAAAAACGTAAATAAACATGAGAGCAAGATTGCGCTATCATAAGAGAAATGAAAAGTTGACATTTAATCTGAGTCAAATTTTCAGTTTATATTCAAATACACCTGGGTTTCAGTACAAAACCTGTTGCGTACCAACTATGTCGATTCGATCTTGTCAATTCACTGATCCAAAATTTAGTTTCCTAATACGTAAAATTTTGGATTGGAAAGAATTGTCGGGAAGATTAAAAGAGGCAATTCATGTAAAGTACTTAGAATGGTTTCTAGCACGTTATTATCACTTAAGACAAATGTTAACACTAATAGGAACTATTTTATTTCAAATAGCACAATGGTTGGCTAAAAAGTTAGTTGATGAACCAAAATTGAATGAAAGAGAAGAAAAAAAATTACAAAGACAGATGTCATTAGGCCGAGAATGCCTTGTAGGTCCACTGGTACATTCTTACTGACAGCTGGATCCTTGTGTGGAAGATGGTTACAACAGGATATAAACTATATATAATACTTTGGAGTACTATATATAATACTTATTTCTTTTGTTTTCATCATCTACAAACAACCTTCTACCATCTGGCTTCCCATTGGCTTGCATAGAGAAAAAAAAATGATGATTTCTCCAGGCTTGAATAAATATCTGATGTGGTTATTAGCCACAGTTTCTGTTGAAATGAATACACAGATCTTCTGACTTTATATATTAGTCTTCCATGTGTTTCAGAAGAAGGAGTCAGCCACTCTAGGCTTTATAGCTTCTGGGTATACACAAAATTTCTAAATCACCCAAATTGAGGCCATGACTAGGGATGAGCTGACAACATTAAGATATGGCTTCCGTTTAGGAATCCACCTTGAAAAACATGGTGCTCTTCTAATTCACTGCAAAATCCTAAAACCACAGGCCTGCTTTTCCATGAGCACTGGAGTCTTTAATTAAGACTCCAACAAGAGAATGTAGGGAAAAAATATTTGGTTTAGTTATAAAGCAAGGATGACAAAAAGTTTCATTGTATTTAGAAGAATTATGAGGTTGATTCTAGGATTCCTGGTAAAGAATATTGTATCTGCCCTGGTTAAGGGATGGGCAAAGGTGTGTATGGACTTCTATGTTATTACTGCATTAAAAATATTGTTCCTTGTTGTACATTAAGCAAAGTATAGAAATAAAAACGGAAAGTAAGATAAATATTTAAGATTTTGACAATTGTAAAACTTGACACAGACAGAAGATATATTGCTCACTTTTCTTGAATTTGGCTATTTGGAGGAGGGCTGGTCTGATGTGTAACTTCCTTTAAAGCTGCATGGTACTTAGCAGTTCTCCATCTTTAGGGAATTTGTTTTAATAAATAACAACTCATAATTAGCATATCAATATTGTAGCATGTACTTGGTTGCTTACAAATTACTTTTGAGTCATTCAAAACAATTCATTTTGCTAAATATTTTAAAGAATTCTCTTGGATATTATTTGCAAAACTGCTTTGCTTTATTCATAAGTGGTTTTATAAGTAAGGATAAGCTTCTAAGAAGCTCTTATTTAAAATTTTCTAAATTTGGAGTCTGTCCAGTGGTTAAGTTCTCATGGTGGTCCAGGGTTTGCTGGTTTGGGTCCTGGGCATGGACTGACACAGCACTCATCAAGCCCTGCTATGGTGGCATCCTACATACAAAAAATAGAAGAGGATTGGCACAGATGTTAGCTCAGTGACAATCTTCCTCAAGCAAAAAGAGGATACCAAGCATGGATGTTAGCTCAGGGCCAATTTTCCTCACCAAAAAAAAGAAGAAAAGAAATTCATAAATTTGGAATTGTGTAATCTGAAATGAATCAAGTTTAAGTGTAGCATCTCAAGGGAAAAAAAGTGTGCTAATCACAGAGGAAGAAGTTAATACCTGAGAATTTTGCTGCAGAATTATTGTAAGATTGCTATTTTAGCAATGCACATATAAATAATGTATTAGAAATACTAATTCAGAGCCAATGTAATAAATCTTCTCCACACTGATATGCATATAATGTATTAACTGTCATTTACAGCAATTAAACAAAGTAAACTTGGTTAAATTTTCAAGTACTCTAAGTAGAAATAAAAATGATCATGTAAACAAAAATATAAAAGTTATTTAAAATACGGAAATAGGCAAATAGTTTTCAAGTATCTTCAAGAACATTAAAAGAATGTATAATTGATAGATTTTGTTAACAATGTTTCGTTCTTATTTATTTACTAAATGATGATTCTCAATTTAAATCTGTTCTAAATCAAAGATTTATTAATCTTGTTCTGTTTACAGGGCTTGGTACACTGAGCCAAAATGTTGTTTTTCTTTTAAATGGAGAAAATTATATTTGTCTTTAATACTGAAGGCCTCTTCAATTTGCCTTTCTATGTAAAATGTGAATTTATTGGTTTGTAAAACTTTACATTTTTTAAATGAAAAAATTTAAATCTTTGCTTGTGAAGGTTTAATTTTTTATACTGAGTGATGGCCTGTATTTCAAATATTTAATTGTAATCTTTTTTAAAAAAATAATTAGTATCTTCAAATTTCAGAAAAACTCTCACACGTTATTTGTCATTGATATGACCCTGGAAGATGCAGTGAGCAGATGTTACTATTCCTATTTTAAATCTGAGAACATTGAAACTCTGAAATATCATGCAGCTTATCCAAGATGAGTTGGCTAATGTTCAGAGAAAGTACCAATGATTTGACTGTTATTCCAGTGCTTTCCCCATAACATTAAAGAATCTTGTGAAATAATGTGATACAGTTCAATAAAATATGATGTGGATCACAGTGATATAATATAATCCCTCAAGTTCACATTAAAATTAACTTAATTTAAAGGGATAAAATAATGATACATATTTAATACATCAATTAAAATTAAAAAGACAACCTATGTGTACCTAATTGTAACTTTGTGTGTACGCGGCAATCTAAGTGTTGTTTTAATGTTTGAAATGTGCTTTGGAAGGGAAGAAGTGGCTTTTACGTCATTTTACATCAGTTGAAATAATAAAGAATGGCAATTATTAAGTATTTTAAAAGGAGGAAGTCTCTTACTAGTTTTTCCACATTAGTTGTTACAAGGATAAATTCAAATAGCCATTTTTCTAATTATTGTTCATAATATTCTTCCCAACAAACGAATAATTTATATTTTGTTTCCCCAGTCATTTTTATGAATCTTCATAGCAGAGACATTTTTCCCCTTCTTAACAACTGAGGAGGAAGCTCGTGGCCGGATGAAAACCCAGATTGGGCTGTAAACCAACCACAGCCAAACTAACCCCAGGGGTTAGGTCCAAACATTTAGACCTGTTTTGAGCCTAGACACTCACTACTTATTAAAAAGGTTTTGTCTCTTCTCAATTGAAAACACAACAGGAGAAAAGAATCAAGAAAAAGAGACTTCTCTAACTCAGTCTTGAAATAATCACACAGAAACTTAAGTAGCCTCTGGGCTACTTGAAAAAAAGGAGGGAGATAATCCAGCCCATTTTCCTTCTATTAGCTACATGGGTAATGCAAAACATAATAGAAGAATAACATTATGCCCTGACCTAAAAAATATATATAAATAAATCTTAATAAAACAAATATTAATTAACTAATTATATGTTGTTTGTTATAGTATATATAATATTATTATATTAATATGTTAATATATTATTAATATATATATTTTATATATTATATATATATTATTCTCCACGAATTACAAAGTGAATAAAATTATGTTCAAAGCAGCTTTTACATATTGCAATAAGAACTTTCTCACTCCAGTCCAGCAGAGATTATTTTCCTCCTAAGCTCCCCCAAATAAGATTTCACTTTGGGGGCCAGCCCCATGGCATAGACTTTAAGTTTTGTGCACTCTGCTTAAGCTGCTGAGGTTCATGGGTTCAGATCCTAGCCGACCTACAGCACTTGTCTGCCACACTGTGGCAGTGACCCACATATAAAGTAGAGGAAGATTGACACAGATATTAGCTCAGGGCTAATCTTCCTGAGCAAGAAAAGAAGAAGATTGGCAACAGAAAGATTGCATTTTGTAGACAGTTGCTGAATCTCTTTCTATCAACTTAAACTGAAGGGATATCCCATAATCTGGCCTTACAAATCAAAATCCAATGATGATTCAAAGATATGACCAGAGTGTTTATGAAGATCGGCTCTTAAGAAGCATTGAAAGGCAAAGCAGGTGGAATTGACTTAACTGTTTGCAACATTTGAGGCAAATTCCAAGTTTCATTTTTAGACTGCTATAAGTTATTTAGCTCAGTAACATCTAGCACTGAGTACATTTTCAATGAATTTGCTGAAGGGATGAAAAATGAAATTTCATACCTTTCAGCTACAGTTAAGCAGGAGACACCTTGCTGCCCTTCTAGCTATTTTGTCCTCTTTTTACAAAACGCAAAAAAAGTGATTAATCCTGTGGGCTGTAGCATCAGAAAGAATTGAGTTTAAGGTCTGGTTTTACCTATTACTACCTGGGTAATCTGGGGCAGGTCAACCTGAGTCTCTTCCCTACCCTGCTTCCTTCCATCTCTCCTTCCTTCCTCTTTCTCTCCTTCTCTTCTTCTTCTTCTTCTTCTTTGCATAGAAATTCATGTGAACACTTTATTTTATTGAAAAATACTAAAAGTTTAAAAAGGAAAGCTATCATCTTCTATCCTACCATCCTGAACACCTGAATCCTGCTGCTAAGAAGCAAAAACTTTAAGCTCTTTCTTCTCTACTTACCTAGATTTTCCTTAAAAATATGTTTTTTTAATAAACTATTTCTAGAACTCTTTTAGGTTTACAGAAAAATTGAGAAGATAGTACAGAAAGTTCCTATATATCCTTCTCCCAGTTTGTCTTATTGTTAACATCTTGCATTTGTCTGTGATATTTATTATAGTTAATGAACCAATCTTCAAATTTTATGATTGCCTAACGTCCTTTCTGTGTTCCAGAATCCCCTCCAGAATACCACATTACATTTAGTTATAAGTTGTCGTAGGCTCCTCTGGGCTGTAACAGTCTCACAGGCTTTCCTTGTTTGCAAGTTGATGACCTGGACTGTTTTGGGAAGTACTGGTTAGGTGTTTTCCAGAATATACCTCAACTGGAATTTTGATGATGTTTTTCTCATGATTAGACTGAGTTATGTGTTTTTGGAGGGAAGACTAGAGAAATAAAGCGCTGTTTTCATCAAATCATACTGAGGATACATAGTATCAGCCTGATGCCAACCTGGATCATCAGGCTGAGGTAGTGCTTGTCAGGCTTCTTCACTGAAATTTACTCCTCCTTCACCTCCCGTTCCATACTGTTCTCTTTGGAAGGAAGTCACGATGCACAGCACACACTTAAGATGTGGACAGCTACGCTTGAGGGAGATATATCTACATATACATATCTCCATCTCTTGAGGGAGATATATCTACATAAACTGTTGGAATTTTTTTTCACAGATCTCTTTCCCATGTATTTATTTGCTCAAGAATTTATTTATATTAGAAAGACTCATGGATATTTATTATATATTTTGTGGCATAATTCAATAGTACTTGATTTATTATGGGGACTCAAATTTTCTGACTGTGGCCATTGGAACCTCTTTCAGTTGATTCACATGCCCATTTGACATACTCCCATCAATGTGGTCATTTTTGTTTTTGCTGTTGTTCATTTTATTTTTGAGTAACTCTTTACTTTCTGGCACTTCAAGATGCTCCAGGATCATCTTATATATTTCTCTCTCAGTCTTGGCATCAGCCATTTTTTCAAGTAGATCTAGGTCTTTTTACTAGAGAACAGTGTTAGCAACCTAGACCTGTGCACTAAATATGGTCTTTGCTACTAAGCTGTCATTGTTTCTAGTCTATCTCAGTTGACAGAGCAAGAAAATATGTGTGTAGACTAACCTGTGTATATACTTATATTTATAAATGTTTGTACAGGTATCCATCTCTATCTATAGTAAGCTGAACATGAGTTCATACAGATGTCTTCAACTCTAATTCATTTTAAAAATGGATGGTTCTAGCCTCTTCCCCTTGCTTATCTGCAAACCCCTACTCAAAGAGTGAGAAACCTAGGCAATGCCCACCATTCATTTACTTAACTGTTCAATTCCAGTGCACAGTATTGGAATTGCTAATGTATATGACAGTGAGAAATAACTTTATCAGCTAGAATACAGTGCTTATATACAGTTTCTATCGCCTTGAGTTTTACATACTCAACTCATTACCAATGTTACCTAGGTCCGCAGCTCCCCCTCCTACACTTTAGTGAGGTTGTTTCATCCATGTGTAATACAGTTAGATTTTTGTCTCACATTCTTCATCCCATCCTGAGAGTCCCAACTTCCTAAAGGATTTTTTTAAATTTTACATACATGAAGTTTCACTATATTTCTGTAAAGCTCTGTAAATTTTAGCAACTGTAGAGTGTCACATATCCACAATTACAGAATCACACAGAATAGATTCACTGCCCTAAAATAATCTGTGCTTCATCTATTCCATCTTTTCCTTGATCCCCAAACCCCTAGTAACCACTGACCTTTTTACCGTAAGTGATAGTTTTGCTTTTTCCAGAATGTCATATATTTGAAAGTGTACAGTATGTGGACTTTTCAGACTGGCTTATTTCACTTATCAATATGTATTTAATATTTGTCTATATGATTTTGTGGCTTGATAGTTCATTTTTTAATCACTGAATGATATTCCATTGTATGGATATATCACAGTTTATTTATCCGTTTGCCTATGAGGAATAAACATACTATAAACATTGACATGAAGGTTTTAGTGTGAACATAACTTTTCAAGTAAGTTTTGTAAATATCCTGGAGTATATTTCCTCGATCTGTGATAAGCCTATGGTTAGCTTTGTAATAAGCTCCCAAACTGTTTCCAAAGTGGCTAGAACATTTTGCATTCCCACTAGCAAGGAATGGGAGTCCTGGTACTCTGCATCCTTGCCTAGAAATTGGTATTGCCAGTGTTTTTTGGATTATAGCCAGTCTAATAGCTATATAAAAGTATCATATTGCTGTTTAAGTTTGCAAATTCTATAATGACATAGTGTTGAGGATCTTGTCATATGCTTATTGGCTATGTACTTATCTTCTTTGATGAAGTGTCTGTTCAGAACTTTTGCCCTTTGTTTTTTTTTTAAGTTTTCTGATTGCCTTTTTTTTTTTAAAGATTTTATTTTTTTCCTTTTTCTCCCCAAAGCCCCCAGGTACATAGTTGTATATTCTTCGTTGTGGGTCCTTCTAGTTGTGACATGTGGGACGCTGCCTCAGCGTGCTTTGATGAGCAGTGCCATGTCCGTGCCCAGGATTCGAACCAACGAAACACTGAGCTGCCTACAGCGGAGCATGCGAACTTAACCGCTTGGCCACGGGGTCAGCCCCCTTTTGTCCATTTTTTAATTGGGTTGTTTATTTATTGTTGACTTTTGATAGTTATTTGTATATGTTTGGAAATATTCCTTTATCATATATGTGTCTTGCAAATATTTTCTACTGTCTGTGGCTTGTCTTTGCATTCTCATATAGTGTCTTAATTATAAGGAAAGAACTTAATTTTAATAAAGTTCAACTTGTGATTTCTTTCATTGATCTTGTTTTTCGTTACCTAGATTTTCTATGTTTTCTTCTGGAAGTTTTATAGATATTTATATTTCACCTTTACATATATGATTCATCTTGAGTTACTTTTGTGCAAGTTGTAAAGTCTGTATCTAGGTTCATGTTTTGCATGTGTTTCAGCACCATTTGTTGAAATGACTCCCTTCACTGAATTGCCTTTGCTTTTTTGTAAAAGATCAGTTGACTATATTTATGTGGGTTTTCTTCTAGACTCTCTGTGTTCTATGTTTATAGTCTTGTACCAATTCCATGTTGTCTTGATTATTGGAGCTTTATAATAAATCTGGAAATCAGGTTGTGTGGATCCTCCAACTTAGTTCTTATTCTTCAGTATTGTGTTCATTAATCTGCATCTTTGGTCTTTATACTTTATAATAAGTTTGTGGATATCCATAGAATAATTTCTTGGGATGTGACTGAGATTGCATTAAATCTATTCATCAAGTTGGGATGAACTGATATCTTAACAATACTGAGTTTATAGGAATCTGCCTATAAATCTTATAGATAGATATCTTGCTAGATTTATACCTAAATATTTGTTTTCCTTGGGGGGGAGTATTGCAGATGATATTTTTTTAATTTCAATTTTCAGTTGTTCATTGCTGGTCTATAGAAAAGCAACTGACTTATATATTAGTCGTGTATCCTGTGTCTTTGCTATGCTAGCTTATTCTAGAAGAATTTATTTATTTATTTAGTAGATTCTTTAGAATTTTCCACATAAACATTCACATCATTTGTGAACAAAGATGGGTTTATTTCTTGCTTCCCAATATATAGACCTTTATTTCTTATCCTTTATCTCTTTTTCTTGCTTATTGCACTAGCTAAGAATTTCAGTATGATGCTCCATATGATTAATGAGAAAGGACATCATTGTGTTCTTTCCAATTTTAAGGAGAAAGAATCCAGTTTTTTACCATTAAGTATGTTGTTAGCTGTGGGCTTTTTGTATAGGAGCTTTGTGAAGTTGAGGAAGCTCCCCTCCATTCCTAGTTTGCTGAGTGTTTTTATCATGAATGAATATTGAATTTTGTCACATTTTTCTGCATTAATAGATGTAATCATATGACTTTTCTTCCTTATGTGGTGGTAGCCTCATAGAACTACTTACAAAATGTTTCTTCTGTCTCTATTTTCTGGAAGATATATTGTTTGTAGAATGAGCTATGTTTATTTTACAATGGTTATTCCCCCCTCCAGCTGACAGAAGCTTGTGGCAATTTTTCTTGACTCTTCCCCAGGAGAACCTGATGTGGTATTTGGAGGTAAAACTCTTGAAAATGTGCCCCCTCAACACACAAACTCACATAAGACTGTAGGCACCAGGAATTTCTTCCTCTTAAAATAGTCTACACTTATCCTTCAGCAATTTGTAAAAATTACGACTTATGTGTTCTTACCAGTTTACGTTTTCAATGTCTGTGGTCCAGATCAGCAGCAGTCAGCTGTGACGCTGCATTTGCCTGTCTCTCCAGATGTTAGGGTGAGTTTTCCCCAAGACCTGAGTTCTTTCATGGATTCTCTAATAGTCACGTCATTGGTTGTCAGTTTTTTCAGATCTTTTTTCTTTCATATATAAACAGGAGTGATGATTTCCCAGCTCTTCATGTTGGAGCTGAAACTAGAAGGAAACAATGCTTTTAAAAAGGCAATTTCCTAATTTTTTCCATGTTGTCTTGATTATTGTAGCTTTATAATAAATCTTGAAATCAGGTTGTGTGAAAATTGTGAATTTTTTCTTACTGAATAGGAGTTTTATCCCTTTTCTCTTGACCTTGCTCAAACATGCACTCACATCTCCCAATTTTCGAAATGTATTTATATTTCAAATTTTCTTGATATCAATATTAAGTATTGACTATCTTATGAAATAGGTTATTTATAGCTAAGACATATAATATAATGTAGGTTTCATTTTTATGAAACTTTTTCTTTTGTTGTCACTGTTCTTTTCCTTGAAGTTAATGATTGCCTTTTTTTAGTAGCTTAGTTTTCCAAGCTAAATTTCAGATGCAAAAGAGAAGAAGGAAGAAAGGAAAGGTAGAAGGAAAGAAAGAAGTAAGACACTCAACAAAGTTTTTCTCAATATAGTCATACGACATTCAGTTCTTTCTTCCATTCCCAATTTTTTCCTCCATAACATTTCACAAGCCATTATTCCTTTTGCTGTATTTCTAGTGAAAATATGAAATCTATTCCATTTCCAATGTTACTGCTGAGAATCCTGACGACAGTCTCTTTCTCCTTTTTTGTACATTACCAGTCTGTTCTCTCTGGGAGCTTTTTGGATCTTGTCCTTACCTTTGGCGCCTGAAACATCAATGTTAAAGTTAGAGCAATATCTACCATATGAGGTTATTTTGAGGATTGAATAAAATAATAGATGGGAATCCTTTAGTGTAATAACTGGCTAATCTTGAGCATTAAATTAACACTTGTTATAATAATAAAACTGATGATCACAATATTGTTTTCTTTCCCTAGGTATCATGAGATTTCATTCTTTTATACATTTGAAAGTAATACTTCTCACACTTTTACGAGCAATTATGATACTCTTGAGGTCAACAGAACTTTCATTGTTTAGGCTTAAGCACAGTATGTAGAAAGCTAACAGAAGCTCTGGTGGCGAACAGACAAGGTTCTGAATACTAATCCAATAACAGCTTGCAAAGTGATATCAAGAAAAATATTAAAAGTAATTTAATAATAAATTGTCTGCCTCATATGTCTAGGGCAGGGTCACATAAAACAATGACTATTAAGAGCCTGAGCAGTGCCAGTGGCATAGTAGCTTTTCAGATGTTAATTTCCTCTTAAATTTTATTTTTTTATTCATTCCTTTAATTGTGGGACTCATCCTCAAAACAGTTGCATTTGATTCTATGTACGCTACACTGAAAGTAATATAATCCAGTAAAAGTTTATCAGAATATCAATAAGTCTGTATGGCAGTAGATTTAGGAAGCCTGAAACTATGTCTTGAGAAAGTGATAAAAGTATCTATTTAAAGTTAATAATGCAAGGGTATAACTAACTAACATTACGTGAATCGTGAAAATGTTTTTGAAGGATTAGAAGGTCCTTCGTAGTTTCATAAAGGTGAAGTAGCTGTTTGGAAGCAGCAGATTTGGACAAAGTATAGGCTATATTGATGTTTATAGTTGGACTGCCTAAATTTTGAGCAGCATTTGAGTGCAGGGTGGTAGCATTTTTTTTCCTCCAAAGATATTCAACCATCAGGAAAGTTGTCAAAGAAGGATTTCAAGCCCAACTGGAGTAGTGGTTTGACAATTTTATAACGCATCTTATCACGTGGAGTGTCAATTTAAATTCAGATTTCTGAGCTTCACCCTTTTAAGAATTTGATTTTATGGGTAATTTTAAGATGTGCTGCGGATGCAAGGTTGATACAAAAGCATTTGAGAACTTCTGGTCTACGGGTACGACATGATGAGTTCTAAGCCTTATTCCAAACTTTGCATTCCAAACTTTGTATTCCATGAATTTAATAAGACAAATGCCTCTAGCAGAGTTGTGATTCAGTATGGGCCTCAAATGAGGAGTATAATTTCACAGTGAGTCTCAATATTGTACAACATGACATTGCCCTGACTAGCACTATCTAAATTAGAGGACAGATGAGTCTTTAACTTCAACTAATTTTTCAAATTTAGCAATTCTGTAGGAGGGATCAAAAATATTTGACCTAATGATAGTATCTTTCCAGTTCCTGTATTTTAAACATAATAAGCAGATCTCGGATGGCATTTATTGCTTCTGGGACAATATATGAACAATACTTAGTGTACTCTACATTAATAAATGTTATGTCATTGTAACATTGCTGAGCAAACTGTAATATTTATTTCAGAATAAAATTGCTTCTTGCAGTAAGGAAAACAAAACATATTTTAACAAAAGTATGAGCTGTTTCAGAAGCTGGTGCAAACTCAGCATTGTACTTTCAAAATTGGCACCACTAAGTCCAATTGGTTGTAATGAATAACAATCACATCTCATTCTTATAAAAGCCTGTTACCTGTTAAGACTGTATAATAAGTAGAGGCATAAGACTCATATAGTTCTGATTTTCATCCTGGAATATCATTTTTTATTAAAATAACTTTCCCCTGAATGCACTTAAAATAAGGAGAACAAGGGTTTTATGTGTAATTATAATATTTAGAATGTGTGGTGGTAATTCATATTTATTAAATATTTAAAACACATTGCTATTCAAATATTTTTAAAGGTCTTACATAACTAATCTTCCCTTTATTTCTCACTACTATCTTTAAATAATCATAACCAAGAAGTACAACCAGCTAGAATATAGCAGGATGTGGCAATTTTTGACACTAAAACAGGCTTCATGCAGAGATTTTATTATAGTAGTTTAAATATTTGAGATTTTTAAATTATATGACTTCCAAAAAATAAAGATATAAATGAGAAAGAAATCTGTTGTGTTTTAAAATACGCTCACTTTCATATCCCAATTAGAAAATGGTATAATCTTAATTAATATGCAACTATTAGCCAATGTATTAGAAACATTACTTCACAGTTGAAGAAACCTTGTATTAGCAAGAGTACAGTTGCCCTCACATTGCATATGAGCAAATATCCTAGTAGGAAAAAGAAATTATTTCATTCTCAGAGCAAACACCTGTGCAAGTGAAAGCTTGTTATTTACCTTGCGGTTCTTGCATCTTCCTTGTATTACAACAATCTCAGCAACCAGAACCTCCTTTTCATGTGGCTGCATGAGAGACACTCCTCCAAAGACCATCAAAGGAGAGGAAGTTTATTTCTGGAACCACAAGGGCATCATCAAGAATGGAGGACATTCTGAGGTTAGATTCTGCCTGTGTTTGAAATTAACAGTTCTGAGTAAAGATATTTCAAAAATCAGATGAACGTGCAAAACATTGGAGTAGTGGAATGACTTGCCCATGTGCCCAAAAGACAAGAGAAGACTCTGCTAAGAAAAAAAGGTTCTGGTTGACTCCAAACTTTTGCCTTTTATTAAGACTCATTGTAGAATATTTTCTTTTGCTCTAATCAACGTGGATGATCCATCACATCTGTTCCCCAACTAATGACTTCAAAGGAAGAGTTTAAAATTATACACTAGAGCTTCTTTTATGTTTGGTTCATCTTTATGTTGTTTGTTAATTTCTCATTTTTTTAATTTTTCTATCTTTATTGGTTTTTTCTTTATTGATAAATTCTTTAGTGTTGTTTTCCAATTTACAAATATACTCTTTAAATATGCTTAGGCTAGTTTTTATTCCAGTTATTGAATATACTTTTTATTTTAATGATTGCATATACTTTCTTTCCAAAATTTTCTACTGGTTATTTTTTATATCTGTCAGTTCTTGATACATGCTCATTTGTTTTGTTTTATTACTTGTTGTTCCTTGTATAATGTATACTGTTATTCCCTTAAACTTATTGAGAACCTTACTTAGTGAACTTTTGTTAACTTTTAAGTTATTATGGCAATTGCCTGCATAGTACTTTGGTTTATATTGGGGAATTATTCTGAAATAAAGTGAAAATGTCCACAAAAAGACACTTGTCTAGATAGTTGCTGGAAGATGAGATTAGATGCCAGGGATTTCCAGGCATTCAAAGCTCATGATGGCACGTGAGCTCTAGGGTGAAGAGGGCAGAAGAATAAGCTGCGAAAGACATTTTCTGCATCTTGAGAGTGTGAGACTCAGTGAAAATATGTTCTACTAAAGCAGAGGACTTCTTAGAAAAGTATCTTACCTGATGATACTCACTGCCATCTGCAGGTGCTCAAGGATTCCTGTGTAAATATTCTGGAGAGTCAGGAGCCATTGTGAGCACACTGGTCACCTGAAATTAAAGAAAAAAACAAGAAGAAAAAGAATAAAAGCACTAAAGTGTAGAGGAAAGAGGATAGACTTGAGAATTAAAGTTCTTTTATTTAAGTCCTTTATTTATGAGTTCTACAATTTTGGACAAGTAAATTTCTGAATTTTCACATATGTAAAATGGGGATTAAAATGTTACCTAAATTCCAAGAATGTCATAGAGATGATGTTATTCACTACAGCTTTCACGTTCTCTGGAAACTGTAGAACCATACAAATATCCATTGATGTTAAAGTTTAACAGGAAAAAATCTAGAAGATATATTATGTAGTCACATTTTGGTTAAAACCAACTTTGAACAAGTAGTGGCTTAAATAATAGAGCCCCATTAGAAATAGAAGAATATATCTTAATATGCTTTATAAAAATACGTGTCTCATATCTTAATAAGAATATCTCTAGGTTCTGCTAGGTGCTGGTTAAACAGTTACTCATAAGGAATGGGAGATACTATAGAAGAAATTTGAGTCCACTAGATTTAGGTTCTATTTCTGCTTTGTCACTAGTCAAATTTGTGACCTCTAAAAATATAATAGCCTCATAAACTTTATAAGCTTGTTGTGAGAATTAAATGTGACCAATTATATATGACTCCTAAAATATGCCTAGTACATAGTAGGCAGTTAAACATGTTATTACCAAGGAACAAAAGGAAAACAGACTACAAGTAAATTTGCTAGTTCACCTTACTCACCTTCAACCAAAACCTCACTTCCAGACAGTGGGAGAAGTGAATCATTCAACTCCCTGGACCCAGGGATCCCATTCAGACAGCCATCCCTGTAATGAGAGCACCAGCATGGAAGCCTATTGCCCTGCCGTCGAAGCACTGGCCCAGCAGAGGAGAGAGTTTCCATCACTCGCAGGACAGATGTCTTGCCAGTGGTCATGGGTACATGTTCCCTTTTAGTGTCTCCCCCCGAAGCCTATGGTAGTTTAAACTCGAACACTCCTCATCACAATTTCAGACTAAGGAAAGTCAGTTTTAATGGAATTCCTTTCCTGATGAAAATGACAATAATTTGTGAGACTGAGCCTCCTGTGGTTCAGGTTGTTGCTGCTGTTTTCAGTGCTTAATGAATCACTGTGTAACACCTCATTGCATGAGAATTTATGCAAATTGACAATTAAACAAGGGGGTTATTTTAGTCGAATCAATCAGATATTGTATCTATTTGAAACGATAATGTAAGTACAATTGATGGTGCATAATTAATGATTAACCAAGACTGCTAATAATTAAATGATAAGAAGGCATGAGAGGAGGGGGCTCTAAGGAACTTGAGCTTTAAGTGAGAAATTGAAGAAGAACTTGGCCTCATATCCTTAAACCATGGGAACCTTTTGTTGAGGCATTTATAACCACATCCACAGCTTATGAGACTCAGCACTTACTCGCTGTTGTCTAGGAACGTTATTGATGTAGTGAAGTGAATAAGCACATCGGTGTTATAGAATCCTTACCGGGTTGGAATCCTAGATCTCTGTGTGTTTGAATCCTGGAACTAACACTAACCATGACCTTGGGAACACAATCTCTCTGAGTTTCGCATTCTTAATTTGTGAAAAGATCGTTATGGTACAGTGCCACTCATATATAATTGTGGTGAGAATTAAATCAAACATTAAAAATAAAGGTCTTACATGCTTTCCAGAAACTTAATACGCACTAAATAAATGCTTATTATAATTATGATCATTATTTCTTTTGAAATCTCTTTAGTCCTCTTTCTCTCACATAAAAAGTCACTTTATAACAAGAATTTAAACTATACTACTTCATCTTTCCTCTTAATTCTGGGCTGAGAAATGCTTGTTAAAAATACGGAGTCACAACACAAAAGGCACAATCCATGAAAGAAATAATTGATAAGCTGGACTTCATTAAAATTAATAACTTCTGCTCTGTGAAAGACAATGTCAAGTGAATGAGAAGACAAGCCACAGACTGAGAGAAAATATTTGCAAACACATATCTAATAAAGAACTGTTATCCAAAATACACAAAGAACTTGTAAAACTCACCAATAAAAAAACCAACAGCCTGATTAAAAAATGGACAGAAGACCTGAATAGACACCCTACCAAAAAACATATGATGGTAAATAAGCATATTAAAAGATGTTCAACATGATATGTCATTAGAGAATTGCAAATTAAAAAAACAATGAGAAACCCCTGTACGCCAATTAGAATGGCCCAAATCTAAAACACTGATATGACCAAATGCTCATGAGGATATTGAGGACCAGAAACTCTTATTTGTTACTGGTAGGAATGCAAAATGGTAAGACCATTTTGAACACAATTTGGTAGTTTCTTATAAAACTAAACATATTCTTACCCTTTGATCCAGCAACCGCACTCCTTGGTATTTCATGAAATAAGCTAAAAATTATGTCCACACAGAAACCTGCACACGGATGTTTATAGCAGCCTTATTCATAATCACCAAAACTTGGAAGAAACCTAGATGCATTTCAAGAGATGAACGGATGAATATCCTGTGGTACATCCATACAATGGAATATTATCTGGTGCTTAAAAAAAATGAGCCATCAAGCCATGAAAAGGCACAGAGGAAAATTCAATGTGTATTACTAAGGGAAAGAAGCCAATATGAAAAATCTACATATGGTATAATTCCAACTATATGGCATTCTGGAAAACGTGAAGCTATGGAAATAGTAAAAAAATCACTGGGCTCCAGGGGTTGGGGGTGGGGAGAGATGAATAGGCAGAGCACAGAGGATTTTTAGGGCAGTGAAATTACTCTGTATGATGCTATAAAGGTGAATACATGTCATTATAAATTTTTCCACATCCATAGAATGTACAATACCAAGAGTCAACAAACACCACTGTAAACCACGGATTTGAGGTGATAATAATGTGTCAATATGGGTTCATCAATTGTACCTAATGTTCCACTCCAATGCAGGATGTTGACAGTAGGGCGTTGTGAGTGTGTGCGGGTGGGGGGTATATGGGAACTCTCTATATCTTCCACTCAATATTTTCATGAATCTAAAGGTGCTCTAAAAAATAAGGTCTATTAAAAAAAAAAAACACGGAGTTTAAGTCTCTTCAATATTTGTGCTTGTAGTAACATCTCAAATCTCATTATCACTTCTGTTGCCCCAGAACTATCCAAATTCAATTTCTTTAACAGACACAGACCTAATTAGGTTGCCTATTTCTTTTTGTGTGAGTTTTGGCAGCTTGATCTTTCAAGAATGGTCTATTTAATCTAGGTTATCAAATTTAAGAGCGTAGAGTTGTTTATTATAGTATTCCTTTATTATCCTTTTCATGTCCCTGGGATCTATAACAATGTCCCTTCTTTCATTTCTGGTGTTAGTAATTTGTGTCCCCTTTCTTTTTTTCTTAGCTAGCCTGGCTAGAGGCTTATTAATTGTATTGATTTTTCCAAAGAACCAATGTTTTGTAATGTTTATTTTCTCTGTTAATTTACCATGTTCAATTTCATTTATTTCTGCTGTAATTCTCATTATTTATTTTCTTCTCCTTACTTTGGATTTAATTTGCCCCTCATTTTCTACTTTAAAAGAGTAGGAACTTAGATGATTGATTTTAGATCTTTCTTCTTTTCTAATATGTGCATTCAATGTCATGAATTTTCCTCTAAACACTGCTTTCAGTGCATCCCACAAATTTTGACAGATTGTGTTTCCATTTTCATTTACTTAAAAATATTTTTTAAATTTATCTTGGATTTCTTCTTTTACCCATGTGTTATTTAGAAGCATGTTATTTACTCACCACATATTTGGAGATTTTCCAGTTATCTTTCCAGTTATCTAGAAATTATTCCTTTCTAGTTTAATTCCATTGTGGTCTGAGAGCAGTCATGGTGTGATTTTTATTATTTAAAATGTGTTAAGATTTGTTTTTTGGCCCATGATGTGGTCTGTCTTGGTGAATAACTTGTGAGCTTAAAAGGAATGTTTATTCTACTGTTGTTGGATGAAGTGGTCTATAGATGTCCATTATACCCTGTTGATTGATCACGCTATTGAGTTCAACTGTATGCATCTTTACTGACTTTCTGCCTGCTGGATCTGTCCATATCTGATAGAAGGCTATTGAAGTCTCCAAATATAACAGTGGATTCATCTATTTCTCCTTGCAGTTTTATCAGTTTCTGCATCAAGTAGTTTGACGCCCTCTTATTAAGCACATACACATTTAAGGATTGTTGTGTGTTCTTGGAGAAGTGACTCCTTCATCATTTTGTAATGCCTTTTTAATTTTCTATTAATTCTTACTTTGAAGGCTTCTCTGTCTGAAATTAATGGAGTTACTCCTACTGTTTTTCTGATTACTGTAAGCATAATATATTTTTCTCCAACCATTTATTTTTAGTTTATGTCTATCTTTATATTTAAAGTGAGTTCTTTGTACACAACATATGTTTTTCTATCCACTCTGAGAGTTCTTGTCTTTTCATTGGTGCATTTAGACCACTGACATTCAAGTTGATTTTTGATATAGTTGGATTGATATCTACCATATTTGTTACTGTTTCCTATTTATTGCTCTTGTTCTTTGTTCATATTTTTATCTTTCCCTCCTTTTCTGTTTTTTGCGGTTTTAGTTAAGCATTTTATACTATACCTTTTTCTCTCCTTTCTTAGCATATGCTATACTTCCTTTTTTAGATTTTTAAATGACATTCCCCATTACTTCATATCCTATTAAATTTCACTTTCTTCTGGAATCTTCTGCACATTGCAATCCTGAGTGAGCTACCTTTTCTCTAACACCGTTGTACTTCTTATTACACTACAAGGTGTTTTGTGCTGCATAATAACCATGCCAAAACTCAGCAGTTTTCAACAATAGGCTTTTAATCACCTCATGAGTCTGAAAGAAAGAGATTTAGATTGGCCTTGGTTGGGTGTTGCTGTCAGTCTCTGCCAGGCTCAGTTGCATGTCTAGCATTGGCTGGCTGTCAACTGATTAAGATTGTCCTTCCTTGGGTGACTGAGTTATTGATTTTCCCAGCTCTGCTACACATATCTCCAACTATCAACGTGTAAAACCGGGCATCTTTTAAGAGGAAAAGCAGAGACATAAGAGAACAAACTGAATATATATAGATGTTTTCAAGTCTCTTCATGGCTTTGAGTCTAAGATCCATTGGCCGTGAGTCACAAAGCTGAATTCAGATTCAAGAGGTGAGGTAGCTCTCCTGGCCTACAGTGGGTTGGCACTGGAAAGTTATATGACAAAAGGGGTGGATTAAAAGAGGGCAAAGAGTTAGAGCCAAGTGCTTCAATTTTCCATATTCACTATCTTTTTTATTCTTTATCAGTTTATGATCTACAGAGCACAAATATTTGAAAAATATCACTTCGCAAATTGCTTGAATTTTGCCCAGAAAAATGACACAAGAACAATGGCTTGAAAGTAAAAATGCATTTCCTACTTCTTTCTTTTCTATTATTATGAAAGCCTGCTCAGAAGAACAAAAGAAGTGTCCTAGAAATCTCAGTTTAGGGTGTGTTTATTGTTGTGTCTAAGCAACTAGCACATTCAACAGTCAAAAGGCAAGACTCTAACTGTCCCACTCAGTTATGTAGGACACATTAAGTTTCTATAACTTGTCACATAGTTGACCTGTACCTATTTAACTGTTTTAGTTACCATGCTGCATGGTACAAACCACTACAAATAGTAGCTTGAAGCAATAACATTTATTTTGCACACAAATCTGCAATTTTGGCAGAACTCTGTGGGGATAGCTCATCTCTGTTCCACATGGTACTACCAGGGTCAGCTATAAGGCTGGGGATGGTGTATTTACTGATATTTTCAGGGGTTGATACTAAGAAGACTGAACTAATGGGGGCTGAAATAGTTGGGGCTACTCAGATGTCTCTTTCTATTGTGAAATGGCTTCTTCAATATGGAAGCTTCACAATAGATGGACATCTATATGTCAGTTCATGGATCTCAAGGTCATGCCCCAAGAGCAGAAAAGAGCCAGCTTGGAGCTGTATTGCCCTTTGTTACCTCGCCATGAAATCCGTCCAGTGGCACTTTTACCATAAGATTCGTTGTCACCATTTATGATCCCTTTTTGAGAGGACAGCATTCAGACTTTACCTTTCTATGAAAAAAGTATCAAAGTTCTGAAAGAGTATGTGGCATAAGATATATTACTGTGGCCATTTTTGGAAAGTGCAGTTAGCCACAGTTACTTCAAAACTGCTGCCCTGTCTTAGTGCCCACACAGATGGCTAGAGGAAGCCTCTTTCTGCCAGCACCATTCTATGAACTCTAACATTTCAGCTGCTGATTCGTACCTTTTATGCCTTATAAAACACTCACCTTGTGTTCTATTTCTTGAAGACTCTGTTCTCTTCCAGCACAACAGCCCCAGTAAGGGCTAATCAGATAAACACAGTCACTGAGTATATACCATATTTTTAAAATCTATTAAATTGTTGATATGTAGGAAAAAAAAATGTGCTCCCCTTTCATATTATATAATGATGAATTCTAATTACCCTACTTAAGAACATACAGAATTGTTTATCAGTTTCACAAAGCAAATCTGAAATTATTATTGCTTATAATTTCTCTCTGAAACTTGCTCCCTCAAAAACATGACCAGAATGTATGATCCAAGAGAAGAGGAACCTGTGTGCTTTATTTTCACCATTGTATTCCCAGAACCATTGAATGAATGACTGAATTAAAAGCAAAATCAATTTCAACTATAAGCAAATAAATGAGTTATTAGAAAAGTAGGGCCAGACCTTCACACACTATGGATAAAAAGAAAATCTGTTTTTCCAACAAGTTTAACAGACCTTGGAGTTAGAGCCTCCACGTGGAGTGAGTTTCCTTTCTGTTTGCAGGTAAGAGAACTGAGGTCATTGTATTTGGATTCTTCGTGAGTTAAGATTTATAACTGTACTGAACAGTGAATTGATCCTTTTCAATATATTCTTAGTGGCTGAAAAAAAATACTATAGACACTTCTAGGATGTTTATAAAAACATTTAACTAGGCAGAAATCCAAAAACCCTTCAATGTTTCTTAAAGCTCTTAAAAACTAAGATAAGCCATTCTTATTTCTGTAAGAAGTTCTACCAGCTCTATTTATGAGTTGGGCCAAGGATTACATGTCAAGAGAGTCCACTCAAAGAGAAGGCCCTAAACATCTGTCTCTCAGAGATTGTCTTAAGTGGAACCATGGACATGAATTAAGAAACTGATGTATTTTAAGAACAGCATTCCTTTTCCCTTATTGGACTATTAAAGATTGTTAAAATTCCAATGCCAACATTTATTGTTTTAGATTCAGATTTTAATTTCTATTAGAAAGCAAATTGACGTCAAAGTCATTGAAGAATAAGCCTTTCACTGCCATCATTTAGCACTAGCATAAGATGGGGAAAAGAATGTAAAAGTCAGATAGATACACATCTGGATTTGTATTCCAACTCCAGCAACTATTAGCCTAGTGTCTTTGGGCAAAGTACCCAACCTTCCTGAGCCTCAACTTTTTCTAATTCTTTTAGCTGAACATATAAAACTTAGCCCACAATTTGGCTTTTAAGATTAAATGCAATCGCAAGTTTAACCATAAAACAGTGCCCAATTGGTGCTGGCCTATTCCTTATTACCCTTTCCTAAGAAAAGAATAAAAAGCGGGCGGGTAAGCACAAACTATCGAGGTGCCAATCACGGGGGGATAGGGAAAGGTGTGCATGGTGAGACCAGCATCTCCTGTATAATACCACTGGGGACTATTGGATTTCAGAGGAATTCACAGGGATACTTAGTTAACAGGTATTAAAGCTGCTCATACAGCATGCCAGGAACCATAGCAAGCAAGACAATGTGCCCCAGAGCAGAACTCCTCAGAATGCATCATCACATTTTGATAAATACCTCAACACTCTCTTCTGCAACAAGGTGAGTTTTTACGAGGTGAATAAGCTCATGTGTACTTGATAAATAATGGGCTGATGTTAGCATAATAGAAAAGTTGTATTAGCTCAAATGTGATTTTTTTCCTAGCCAGTTAATTTTGGGGTACTATCAATGGAGCACAGCAAGCAGTTGAGGAAGTGAGGAGTTGAGGAAGTGAGGAGGTGAGGAGCCCATTCTCCTCCCAGGGCTCGGATTGACCACCTGTTCTCATTGGGGAGCTTTTCCTTATTCGTATGCATTTTGACCTTGTCCTCATGATTCAGTCATTCCAGCAATTCTTTAATCCGTTTTCTCAAGCTATTTTTCCCTTTTCTTTTTAAGATACAGTCCTGTATTTTCTGGAACAGTTTTTTGTTTGTTTTTGCAAGATTTAGCATGTCTTCTTTAACTATGCTGCTATTTTAGTTTGAATTACAATTGTGTTTCATTAGCATTCTGTTCATAGTAGGTTTGGAGTGGTCTGTACCAATCTTATTTTTCCCACATGTCCCCCTTTTTTATGCACATTTTTTCAGAATATAAGGTTTTTAAGAATGCTATATCATTAGTTATTATCTCCCATAAAAGCTGGAGAAATGGAAATTAGATTTGAACTCTTACTTGCCAAACTTTCTCTAAGAATTGTGTCCCAACTTCAAACAACACAGACAAACATCACTACAACAGCCCATCCCTTCTTCTGGAAGTTTTCCTCCTGGACACCTGATTTCTCAAGTTCAGACATAGATTCTCTCTAAAACAGTTATAACAGTTTATAACTACGACCTTGCACAGCATTTAGCCCAGTGCCTGGCACATAATAGGAATTCAGAAAATGATTCCTGATTGGCAGAATGCACTGATGTTTCACAGTGTGTGTGCACCAGCAGGGACACAGAAGCTTCATCCAGAGTCCATATTCACAGTCATCATAGTCACATCATCACTATCATTATCGTTAAAATTTAATTGCTAATTGCATATAAAATTTTTTTATCTTTTGTAGGGTATCAAAATCCCGCCATTTCCAGTATCCTGTTCTATTTTACAGCAATCAATTTTAAGGTAAGTTTTATCGCCACTTTCACAGGTGGTTAAATGTGAGGGCCAGAGGGTCAGAGCAGTTTGTCTGCAGTTACATGAGTACTCAATAGGGCAGCTGCCTTTGGAACCCATGTGTCCTATTTCCCAGGCTGGATCTTCCAGAATCACTGCAATTATTCCCAGAGATTCCTGCTCAGTAAGACTGAGGAAAGGATTATTTTGAACACAAGGTTTTGATTCCTGACACATTATCCTTTCTGTTTCTGTGGGCCAAGTTCACCAGGAATTAACATATTTTGAATGGATTAATGCTTTCATTTAACATCTCTGTGGAGAAGGTCTTAGAGTATTGTGTTATGTTTCCCGCATGCTGATTTGAGGAAGCAGGAGAGAGAATGCTTATTTGTTGACATTTTGGTTTTGGTAAATAAAGTGACCTTTAGCTTCAGTCACACACTTGAATTTAAGTAAAGATAAATGGAGGTTCTGGAAACCCTGGCTAAAAAGCAAGTAGATTTTGAATGACGTATTTATGCTTTGTGCATGGAGGAAGATGCACATTACTCCTTCCTTCTATTCCACTTTTCTTTAAAATATCCAGATATTCATGAAAGGCAGATTAGATAAACAATTTCTGATCAAACAGTTTCATTTTTCTTTGCAAAGGCATTGATAATATAATTTTTTTAACAGAACAAGTTTCTTGAGCAGCTGTGAAACCTCGTAGCTCCTGGCACCCTATCTTTGTGCATTTCTTCAAGGGAGGTGGACTCAGTGTATCCGGTGGTCAAGGATCTGCGCTAAGTGGTGGGGCTATACAGGAGAATAGAGAACACAATAAGAATCGATGCTTCTTAAAAGAAGCAAGACTTAGTCTATTTTTATATCTGTGTTTTGAAAGTACACCCACTGTCCAGATAGAAGGACACCTACAGACATTGATTCAGCTTTTGTCTAGATAAACATGAATTGTGCACTTGTTGGATGTCACAGAAGTTTTGGTAATGAGCCAAGTACTAATTATCTTTCAGAAAAAGCCAATGGGCTCTCTCAATGAGTTCAGATGTCTCTGTCTTCTAACACTAACCTTCATTGCCCACACAAATCTATTTTTGGTTATGTTCTTATTCTAATTTTTAGGGGAGAAAGATTTGTACTGCTCCAGAGACAGTTCACAGAACTACCAGCTTCCTCGCGAAAATCTACCTTTTACCTTTGCTTCTTGCAACCTGTTCCGGATCCTCTCCAGGAACATCTGTCCTCCTTGACAAGATGTGGCTGTAATCATACTGGCCTCAGCAGAGGGGTGACACAGGAAGTTCTCACATTCTTATGCCTCTATTCTCATATTTTCTCCTATGCCACTAATGCACGATTGATGTGTGTGTGTAGCAGAAAGACAGAAACAGAGAGAGAGAGAGGTAGGGGAGACCGAGCATTCCTTCTTTTCTCAATTTTCTACTGTATCACTAATGCATCACCAACACGTGTGGATAGCAGAAAGATAGAGAGAGAGAGAGAGAGAGAAGCACTCCTCCTTTAATCCTTTATGTTCAAATCTCTCTCCTCTTTGGAGCACTGTAACCTCTGCGCACAGAGGTTGGTATCCCTCTAGGATCCTCAGCACTCCCTTTACCTGGACAATGGCACGTCATAATCCACAGAGCACATTGTTTGGTCTCTGACAGATTATCCTTGAAAACCTCGGACGGCTTTATCAGAACAGTCCAAGAGTGACTCTGTGGTGGCTAATTTTATTTGTCAACTTGACTGGGCCATGGAGTGCCCAGATATTTGACCCAGCATTATTTCTGGTGAGTCTGTGAGGGTGTGTCTGGACAGATCAATATTTGAACAGGTAGACTGGGTAAAGCAGTTGCCCTCCCTCATGTGGGTGGTCCTCATGCAATCGATTGAAGACGTGAATAGAAGAAACAGGCTTAGAGGGAACGCCTCCTGCCTGACTGCGTGAGCTGGGACATTGTTCTCTCCTGGCCTTTGGACTTAGACTGAAACATTTGCTTTTCTTGGGTCTCAAGCCTGCTGGCTTTCAAACTGGCACTTACACCATCAGCTCTCCTGATTCTCAGGCCTTTGCACTCAGTCTGGAACTGAAGATTTTGGGACTTCTTAGCCTCCATAATCACAGGAGCCAATTCCTTATAATAAATTTCTCTCTCCCTCTCTCTGAATACACTCTATTTGTTCTGTTTCCCTGGAGAACACTGACTAACACAGGGTCCAGTTCCATCAGCGGTCTTGCAGTCAATGTGACCTTTTGAAAATTTTCTTCTGGGGCCGGCCCCATGGCCGAGTAGTTAAGCTCACACACTGTGCTTCTGTGACCCAGGGTTTCCAGGGTTTGGATCCTGGGCACAGACCTAGCACCGCTCATCAGGCCATGCTGAGGTGGAGTCCCACACAGCACAACCAGAGGTACAACCAGAATATACAACTATGTACTGCAGGTGGTTTGGGGAGAAGAAGAAGAAGAAAACAAAAAAAGATTGGCTTGGCAACAGACGTTAGCTCAGGTGCCAATTTAAAAAAGAAAAAAGATGTGGAACACTAAAGGGAAAGGCACTGTCAAAATTTTAAAAAAATAAATTTTTTTCTTCCAGTAACCTGTGAACTATTGAGCAAAGCACAAGTGTGTGTTCACACACATATATACATTAACATCCACATCCACACTCCAAATGCCCTGTGAAACCATGCAAAGAAGAGAACGATTTTCCCAAAGGTCATGTAACCCATAGACATTCCCATGAGCCACAAGTTGAGTACATGTTTCACATCATCACACCGACTAGTTTTAGTTCCTTTCCTTATCTCTCTCCTTTTCTACGCTCACTTCCAGGTTAGGTGCTGGAAATCAACAACAGAAGAGTGGCATGACAGAAGGATTCCCTGACACCCAGGCCGCAAGGGTGAGAGGGCCAAATTTCAACCACTTGGCCACCAGGGCCGACTGTGTGCTGAAGGCAAGGAAACAGCATACAGGAGCCTCTGTGGCTCAGCAGGGTTTTCTGTTTTGGTGCTCATTGTATTTGAAAGGCAGATTGCTTTTTTTTCTCACCTCATCTTCTTTTCGCTTGCTGTTAAGCAAGGAGACAGAGTGTTTTATCCGATTTTCATCAAAAAATTTAGTTCTAAAGTTTTCAATGAATAGAAGCTTAAAAATTGAATTATAGGAAAAATAGACACTCTATTGCAATCCTACAGTGATTTCAGAGGGATTTTTACACCAGATAGATAATTAAATTTAACCATACTGATTGTGTCTTGTTATTAGTCTGCTTGTTGTTCATATTAAAATGATATTTTTTTAATGACAAGAAATGCCAATTCAGTTATGTTGGTATGTTTATTATAGTGATGGTTTAGTGTCAGTTTTTGTGAAAACAACTCTTTAAACTACCTACCGTTAAAGTGAAAGGATTTTAAATCTATTAAAGTGGATGACAGAAAGAAAGACTTGATGAGTATTTCCAGAAGCATATTGCTTCCTGGAGAGTAAGTAGGAAAACTGGAATTATTAGAATTTACGGATTATTTTTAATAAATGTTGGTTCAAAAAAAGAGGTCAATGGGAAATTTAAGAGCTGTAAGGTACCAAAGATTAATTCTCATATGAAATTAAACTTTAAAATTTTTCAAGTGTTTGGTTTTTGAAAACAAAAACTTCAAAAAAAGATACTTAATGAATCAGAGGAGTGTGGAATGGTCTAACTTTTCACCTAGGTTTATTAATGGTTTTCACTTAGGTATTACAGCTGTGAGTGAAGAGTGGCCAGCCTTTTTAAATCAATCAAAAATCATTTTTGGTTCCTTTGCAAAAAGAAACAGATTTGGCACTGCTGTTTCATTTTGTTTTCATTTCTACTATTGTCCGTCAATCCTTTTCAGAGTCCTCCAGGTGGGCAGAACACAGCTTTGCCAACTCTGTGGAGGGTCAGATATGGGATTAAATTTACCTGCTGTTTTAGATTGCCCCAATCCAGAATCTTTATGCAATTATTTCCCTTAATTATTGAATTATATTTCCAACTTTCAACTTTTTACAGAGAATATCAAAGAAGAATTTCATTAAAAAAAGAGAAACACATTGGTTTGTGAAAGAGGGAAATATTAGATTTCTCTGTACTTTCCTGATGTTTGATTTCAAAACTTTTGTTTTAGAGCATACAAATAGTGTACTGCAATCAAGAGTTAATAGGTAAGATTCAGAATCCAAGCACATTGTCTTTATACACAAACATCCCTCCAAAGGAATAGTTTGAGAAAGAGTTTCAGATGTCTGATGATATAGAACTGGGTGTCCTGGTGTAAGAGAATAAGCTCAGTAATCCCAGGTGACTGCAGTATGGAGCAGGGCCATCATCAAACCTCGCCCCCTGGGTCACATTATGACTTTTCTGGGGCCTAGGCAATTTTGTGTTTGTGGGCCTCTTCTTCAACTAAATAAACCAATAACATAGTTGCATTTTATGATTGTTTTGGTATAAAGATTAATGTAATCCAGGCTGGTTATGTTAATTTATTTTTCTGATTTCACAATAAATTAAAGTGTTATGCATTCTTAAAATTATCGCGGGTCCTAAGATGCTATGACTATGGTGCTTCATGGATAAGTTGGCACTGCTGGTTCAAGGTCAAGGTAGGAAGTTGTGCACACCATATGACTTAAGGCTCATTTTGTGATTTTGATTTTCCAAAACAGTCCAGCTGCTCTCACATGCTAGTTGAACACTTTAGCGCTTCTCTCACTTGATAGCTGGGCTAAGATGTTCACTTTTTACGTTATTCAGTTGAATAGAGAGCTATGGCTCCTGTGGACATTATGAAGGTGTGATCCAGCCTTAGGCAATAGGAGATTTCAAGATGAATTTTCTTGTTATTTGGGTGGTGCTCTCAATTTTAACTTTTCAGATTATCTACTTGAAATCTTTGAAGAAACAGGTGTCAGATGTTTACAGGTTGGCATAGGAGCAATTGTGGTAAACTGGAAAAGGGGTGTCCGGAGCATGCTCCTGTACGTTTCCAAGACCTGCTATAGCCACGGTCTTTCTCAACTCATTTAATGTCAGTTCTTTCCTTCCAGCTGTTTAGTCAAAATTCTGGAGGCATCCTTGACTCTGTTCTTTCTCTCAGACCCCCATAGCAACAGGTGAAGAAATCACATTGTCTCTATCTTCAATAAAGATTCAGAACACCTCTCTCTCTAACCTAGTGCTAACACTCTGGATTGTTGCAATAGCCTCCTAATTGGTCTCTCAGTTTGTACCCTTTCTCCTCTCCTGACCCTTCTCAACACAGAGGCCAAAAAGATTCTTTTAAAGAGTAAGGCATTACATGCCACCTGTCTGTTTCATTTCCTTTGGTACCGTTTTTTCTCATATAATGAAAGCCCAAGTCTTGACAATGCCTTATAGAGCTCTACACAATCTGGCTCCTCATTCCCTCCTGATGTCGTCTCCTGTTTCTCTCCTCCACGATCACTACATGCTAGAAAAATAGGTCTCCTGGCATCTACTAGGCACTCTCTGCCTCAGAGCCTTTGTACTGAGTGTTCCCTCAGATTCCCTTGTTGGTCAATCCCTTCTCTCTTTCAATACATGTCTATGTTTGGGTTATTTTCTTCTTCTTTTTTTTTGCTGAGGAAGATTCACCCTGAGCTAACATCTGTGCCGATCTTCCTCTATTTTGTATGTAGGTTGCTGCCACAGCATGGCCGCCACCGAGTGGTGCAGGTCCACGTCTGGGAACCAACCTGGACTTCTGAAGCAGAGCATGCAGAACTTAACCACTAGGCCATGGGGCCAGCCTCTATGTCACTTTCTCAACGAGACTGATAGCACCACCACTTATAACCTTGGCCTTAGACTCCTTAATTCTCTTCCCACATCTATTTTGCCATAACATTATAACCTCTTAACTTAACACATTTTAATATCTATTGTTCATTAGTTACTGCCTCCCCAAGGACGGAGATTATTGTCTGATTTCATCTCTGATGTAGCCCCAGATCCTAAGACCATTCCTGACACATAACAGACACTCAGCACGTATTTATTAAGTGACTGGAATAAATGAATGTGGAGACTAGGAGAGTGGGCTATGAATAAAGAGATACTAGAGTGGTGGGCTGGTACATCATCAACTGGACCTTGTGCACTGTCTCCTGAAAGAAGAGGCTGCTTTGCCAATTTTAATATTTCACCTGGGACTGGTGCCAGAAGGTAGAATTATAAGAATGATCTCCTTCTTTATTTTTCTGTATCCAATTTGCTCAGAGCAAAAATAAAAGTTTAGTTGACTCTCGTCTTTTTAATTCTTCTAATGATTACTTGTAACCTTGATTTAGAACATAAACTGAATGGAGTACAAAGGTCCCTGTTGAAACTAAGGGATTGTTCCAACAGGTTTAATGATTCGTGATGTGGACAGTGCTGCACTCAGCACCACCCACCCTGAAAAGAGACTGAGATCTGAAGTGAAGATGAGGCTTCTGGCCAGAGGGTCAGCGGTGCGAGAGGAGAGGGCTGTTATGGTTACCGCTTCCCCTCTGCTATGGACGCAGCTGGAAATATTATATCTTCATCCTGTCCCAGCTGAAGCTGCTGTCTATGGAAGCATGATTATGTCTTGGATATGAATATTCAGGGACATAAAGCTCCAAATTTTAGGAGAATGCTTCATAATTTTACAATGTTTTGACTATGTTAGTAGTTATTTTAATAGTTAATATTAAAATAACAGTTTAACATTAAACTCTTAAAAAATACTTCAAGAGCTTTCATGGAGAGCTTTGGGGTTATATTTCAAGGCACTTTGTAAAGGACTTCTGGGCTTTTGTGAGAAAGCCAAATTCTAACAGAATAAATTGATAATAGTGCAAGGGTTACTCTGAAAAATCAAAGTCTGTATCCTACTTCAGAAAACCAACTTTCAAAGAAGCGTTGTGGTAAAATAGAATAGATCAATTGGTCAGCACATGCGTTCTCTGCTTTATAAAGCGCCAGGGAGGAAGGCTGCCTATTGATTACTCACCTCTCCGCAGAAAAATTTATGTCCCCCTCTCTCTTTGTTTCTGTTTGTGAGCTCATGATATGTTTTTCATGAGTTTGCACTCATACTCCTTCTCTAATCCTATGCCTTTCTACATTCTTTTTTTTTTGTTTTGAGGAAGATTAGTCCTGAGCTAACATCTGCTGCCAATCCTCCTCTTTTTTGCTGAAGAAGACTGGCCCTGAGCTAACATCCATGCCCATCTTCCTCTACTTTATATGTGGGACACCTACCACAGTGTGGTTTGCCAAACGGTGCTACGTCGGCACCCAGGATCCAAACAAGCATGCCCCGGGGCCACCAAAGAGGAACGTGCAAACTTAACCGCTGCGCCACCGGGCCTACCCCAACCTTCTACATTCTTATAAATACCCTGCAGCAACCACATCATTACAGATACTGAACAGGCCATGCACATAGTGATCCTTATCCTAGATTTCCCTTCATCTCATTCTGTGCCTAGCCTTCCCATTCTTTAAGGCTCACCGAAAATACCTATTCCTTTCTAACATCTTTGGGTGAGAATGTGTGACTCTTTTCTCTGAGTTCTGGTGGCACATTCCATTTTACTTTGATTTGGCACACACATCACTCTGCTTAGCATTAGAGTGAATATTTTACAGACTTGTCTTATCTGTTGACAGTGTGTCCTTTGAAAGCAAAATTAGTGTGCTTCGCAATTTTATAAACTAAATGCTTAAGTATAACAAGGTTCCTGTGGATATTTGTTGACTTGAAATGAGAAGATTTAAGAGGAGCCTGATGCCCATCTTCAGAAATTTAAATAACTATTCTTGAAGAGAGCTTAGATTTGCTTATGTGACTTCACAAGTAGTGTTTGGGAAGATAGGTGGAAAGTCAAAAAAAATTTTAACAATGTTGAAGATGCTCGAAAATGAAATGAATATTCCTGATATTATAGTGGTGGTATTCTAACTTGTACTAAACAAAGACGTGTCAGAAATATTGAAGAAGCAGGGCCGGCCTGGTGGCACAGCAGTTAAGTGCGCACGTTCTGCTTCGGCAGCCTGGGGTTCACCAGTTGGGATCCCAGATGAGGACCTACGTATTGCTTGGCAAGCCATGCTGTGGCAGGTGTCTCACATATAAAGTAGAGGAAGATGGGCACAGATGTTAGCTCATGGCCAGTCTTCCTCAGCAAAAAGAGGAGGATTGGCAACAGATGTTAGCTCAGGACTAATCTTCCTCAAAAAAAAAAGAAAGAAAGAAAAGAAATACTGAAGAATCCATTAAAGTGTCAAGCATTCTGTTACTTGAAGGTTTCTCCCATATCTGCTATTCTATTACCCTCTGATTCTGTAATTCATGTCACTGGAAAGCATGCCTTAATCTGTTAAGGTATAAGCATTAATTCAGAGTGTTGTTTGGAGAAGAAAATGATATAATGCATGTAAAAATGCCTAGGATCATGCATGCACACAGGAAGTCTATTTTCAACAAATCTGGGAAGCAGTATAATATTTGGAAAAAAATCAATGTGTCCATAGAGTCATTACACTCTCACAAATCAGTATATCATTATTTATTTAAAGTATGCATATTTGTCTCAGAACTGAAAACATCTCTTTGGCCTGGGGGTGTCAGAGCCGTGTTCGTGCAAACCGGATGTAGGGTGGTGAGAGAGAACTCTGGGTCCTCATGTTCAGTCATATAGTGGTTACCTCCATCTGGACGTCCTCCAAATGTCCTGAAATTATCCAAAGCACAGAAACTCCCATACTCCACCAAATCTGCCCCTTCTGGTATGTTCTCTGATTTCAACGGTGGAACAAATATCTATCCAGTTGCCAGAAAATTTGGTTGTAATGCTGACTCCCTTGTCATCCCTTGATTCTTACTGTGCGTGTTTCCAAGGAGCCATTCAATAAACAAAACCATTTTCTCCACAAGTGTTCTGACAAAAAAGAAAACTAAAAGGATTGTCAGATAGTAGCCAAAACAATATCTTTATTGCTGATAATTTGTAGATGTGGTTTGAAGTTAAACTCAAGTGCGGCTGTTCACTAAACCTCAGAATTAGACAGGCTTTTCCACCCAGTCTCAGAAAAAATTGGACTGAAGTAGGTTCCTCCAGGTTTGGAGGTTTGCTAAGTAAGACGGAGCTGCACTGTGCAGCATGGTAGCCATTGGCTACATGCAGTTAGCAAACACTTGAAATGCGCTAAATCCAAATTGATGTGTGCAACAAGCGTAAAATACACATCAAATTCCCAACACTTAGTCCCAAAAGGAATGCAAGCTATCTCATCAATGCGTTTTTATATTTAGTACATGTTGAAATAATATTTTGAATACATGGTATTAAACTATATTATTGTTTGCTTTTTCGTTTCTTTCAAGCTGCCTTGCTTAATGGTCTTCGGTGCAACTCTGTATACTGTTTATAACTAAATGCAAATTTCATAGCAAGGCATAAAAGACTCATCATGGTATAATCCCTCCTCTACCTTCATCTTCACACTTTCTATTGCAACAGCAAGAATCTCTTTAACATTAAAAACCAGGCAAATTTTCTCTTGAATCTGGGTTTTTGCACGTTTACTCATTTTTCCTGGAATACCTTTCCCCAACACTAGATCTGACTACAGCCTCTTGATGTTCAGCTTTTTAATTCCAATGTCATGTCATCTATAGAACCTCCTAGAATCTCGAGACTGAGTATATGTCCTTCCTATGTCCTCCTGCAGCACTCTATAGCTAACATTATCACCCAACTTAATCACACAGTATTTAGTTTCCCTTTTACTTGTTTGTCCTAGCCACTTCACTTTAAGTTCTTAGAGGTCACCTTATATGTCTTATTCCTTTCAACCCCACGGTGTCTAGTACCTTGCCTTACAGAATAGATGTTTCAAATGTATGCAGAATGTAGAAAAGAATACATGAACCTGCGAAAAAATCTCTTCAATTTGTTGTGAGAACAAAATTCCTTTATATAGATAGAAAAATATTTTGTAAACTCTACTTTGTGATTTTATTATGTTTTATTATTTTATTATGATTATTTTATCATGGTTAAAGTATGGAAATACTTTTCTTCATGTCCTCTGCACCCAGCATATTTCCCTATACATAATTTATGTATAATAAAAGTGTTTGAATAAATGAGTACCTAAAATAGTCAGTCCTATAGTTTAAGAGTCTAACACGAAGTAAGTTATCACAGCATAAAAATACGTCATTGCAATATTGTGCTTTTTGAGCCGAATTGGCTTTTCCATGTGCATTTCTTTACTCAGCTGAAAACATGCACTCTGCAAGTTTTAAAATGGCTATTCCTTTCTATTTGTCTTTTGCTTCTCATGAATTAGGCCGGCACACATCATTTCTACACTACCCAAAGCCAAACTCTTAAGCTCTTCCCATTATACATTCATTCCAATTGAAATAATGGCTTCCATTTACCACAGTGTTAGAGGCCAGTGAAGCCAAATCAGCTGCAGCTGCATTGTTTTATAACAGAAGATAATGTTATCCCCACTGTAGTTACAAATGTGATTTCCTCCGACTTCAAATACTCTTGGAGCTACACTGTGATTTGATGTCTAATGGTCAACTCGTGTTCTGGGGATTAAGTTAATTAAAACAGTTGCCCTACTCTATTAAAGCTCCCTGTAGACTAATTATTAAAGTGCCAAGTGCCATTACAGACCTACAGCAATTGAAAGTCACAAAGGGAGTTGCTTATATTACGGGAACTCCAGAACTCAGTAGATTATCGCCCGTAGTAAAAGAACATGCACACTGAGAAGCAGATTACCTTCTCCACAGCCACCGAGCTATTATAAAATGTACAAAGGAAAAGCCAAATGTACAAGCACTTGGATTCATAGCCTTTAGAATCTGCAATTTCCAAAGCTAGTCAAATCTCAGGAAAGCAGCTTGGGAAAGCGCAAAGGGCTCTGTTCAGGGGATCTGGAGCATAGCTTTGAGTCCTAGGCCTCCCTCCAACTGTCTGCGTAAAGTCAGATAATTCCCTTCATTTTAGGCATTGAACACCTCATCTATAAAACGAAGAGTATATATGTGACCAGTGATTCCATTTTGACATATTTTGTGTTAATCAGGTCTTTTGCCAAACAAAATCTTTGGATAAAAAGGGATAGGGATGGTAGGAAGTGATGAATGCAGACCTGCACACCTCCTCCTCTTCAGGAATATCTGAACAACTTTGCTGCACAGAACATACTTTAAAAGCTTTTATGTTCTTTACCAGACTGGAAAAGCACACGCTTAAGTTTGCGTTTTTTTTGGTGAATCCCATGACGTCATAAGCAAACAGGTTAAAAATTCTTTTCTTCATGTGCTTTTTCCTTACATGTGCATTTTCTCTCCACAGTAAGTCAATAATAATCACTATAATAAATCAAAGTTTTGATACTTGTATTAAAATAATGGAAAAAAACACTGGTTATAAAGTAGACTGACCTAGATTTTAATTCCAAATTTAATAGTTCTGTGGATTTAAGACAAATTGTTTTTCCTCTTGGAATTTTGGTGCATATCTATGTCCCAACCCCCCCCCCCGCAAATATATATATATTACCCACCTCATAACTCTATTGCCAGAATTTAGTAAGACTTACTCAGCCCATCCCCCACTCCCATCATGCAGTGGACGCTTAAACTTATTTCTCTTCTGCCTTTATAGAGCAAACAGAGAATATCCGTTTTAGAGTATGCTTAATATGATCGATTTTATTTTATTTCTGAAGGTTTGGCTGTGGTTCAAGACATTTAATAGATGGGTAGGTGGCATTTTATGTTATATTATGATAAAAAAAAATGCCATTATCACAGGTATAGGAACACAAATTTCGAAGATTGGTGGGATGAGAAAAATCAAGGCAAGGAATTGGATAGGTCTGTAGATCATTATTCTCTCAAGGTTATCTATGAGTTATCACAGCATCAGGTATTTGGCTCCTTGTATTACATGTAGTCGACTTTCAAGCCTACAAGTCATTAAGATATAGGACTTAGATCTTTTCACTTTAGATATGGCATCACAGAAATATTTTTAAAAACCAGCTTTCTATACTAACTTTTCATTTATGTAAGTTTAATATCAACTGGTAATATTATTGTTACTTGTCAGCCAGCAAATCCGTTTGGGAATCATTTTGTGTAGTCAATAAATCATCTTGTAAAATGCCTTTTCTCACTAGAGTTAACAGCAATACCTATTAGGAAGCAGCGGTTCTCATTATTACTCCAAGAGGTGCTAGGGCATCAAAGTATATAAGCTCTGGCAGAGCTCATTCATCAAGATAGGAAATCTGCTTCCAGCCTCAAACAGAGGCTGAGAAACACCAGAGACCAGGATTTGGGTGACATAATAGAAATAAAAAATAAGAGTGTTACAGAGAGAAGAAAATATGGTTATCTAAAGTTACATGCATGTGTTGATATAAATATACAATTATTGATATAAGCTTGCTCTTTACAAATATAAAAAATGAATGGGTTAATTTACAGAGCTCGATATTTAGAAAAAGAAAAGCAGAAGGCTACAATTGTATGAAAGATATTTTTAAACAGATGCCTCATTTACTATAACAATAAATCTAGATACTCAGAAACCATATCCAATAATAATATTGATTTATTGACAGTAGATGTGCTATAAAATTCAATAACAAGATAAGTTAACCTGTATTTGAAAATGCGCAGCTAGACTAACTTCAAGATTCATTCTGACTGGGTCTTTCAATCAAGTCAAGGTGCAGGGTACATTTATTTTCTAAGAAGCATGGAATACAGAGTCACAAAACATTAGTACCCAGAGTTTCCAAGGGCATACAAACCAGGATACTGGGTCCCAAAAATAACAAATGAGATGACTTTCAGGATCTGCTTATTGATTCATGGGCCTTATAAGAAGAAAACAATTAGAATAATTTCACAGTTATCCTTATTGTCATGTAAAACATTTTTTGATCTAATTATCCAAATTGATTAATGTTGGTCATGTTTTTAAATACGCAAAAACAAATAGATCCAAAATGGCATCAGTCTCTTTAGTTGGGCAAACATGATAATAGATAAGTAACATTACACGGCCATTTGACAATAGCATTATTGTCAACCATTAATAAACTTTCAAATCAGCTGTGGCCCATCACCAACCTGGATTGATGCATTAACTGAGTAATTGCTGACTGTCCGCTTAATATTGCCATCACCATAGACAAAATTGTTGATGTTTGCTAGATATGCTGGTGGGATGACTAACTTGATTTACCATCTGTAGCCCCAAAATGTTGAATAGAACACATCACACCAAATAACCTTGTTCTTTCAAACCTAGGAAATGAATCTGTATGATCATTTGGATTTGTTGGATGAGAAGGAGAAAAAAAGAGAATATCGGACTGATTTATTACCCATCATAGAACTGTCTCTTTCTTCCAAATTTGGTTGGCACGCTTCTCAAGATGAATGGCAAGTTCAGCGAGCTTCAGAGGTGGTCTTGGCTGCAGCAGATTGGATGGGATTCTGACAGCTATGGACACCAGTAATTCCACAGGCAGTCTCTGGCCATGCCTGTTGGCATTTTAGCTCCTAAATGAGACCCTCTTTAATGTCTAGCATGGCTGCCATGGAAAGATTCTTACTCATAAAAGATCTTTTTTTGTATGGAAGCCTCTCATCTTCGGTCTGACATCATAAATCAGAGTGAAGCATCAGGAGCCACAGAGAGGAAAGGAATTATTTAGAGAGCTGTGCTAAGTCACCACCCAGAATTTTACATAAAACACTTGGTAAATCACGAAAATACAACAGAGTTATTTCATGATAACACAGTAAATAACCAACAGCACACTATAAATCAACCTGTGGTATAACTATATTTTTAGGCCTAATGTTTCCAGCATGACAGACTCCCAATTTATCTAAAATGTTTTCTGTTGTTTCTTGGTTGCTGACTGGCTAGTGACACCATTACAAATTGTAGAGAAAATAAATTTAGAATAAATATGTGTGGAAGGACCATTTCAGAGTCCTGAGAGCAATTACAGTCAAGGCATACTATATTTTCTCATTGTCAAATGAATATGAGCTGGAACATCTTCAATACTACTGTTTTATTATCATTTAAATGTGTTTCCAGCACATAAGACATTGTCAGTGTCGGGCAGCTGGGTTGTGATCACAACAGCAAATATCTCGTTTTCAGCTCTGGGTGATTGCTTTCTGAAAGAACTGCTTGAAGAGTAATAGGAAGCAGAGAATGCTAAGTATAATTTGTCTTCATAGCCTCATTCTCTGTGTAGGTCTCTCTGTCTTTTTTCTTCTCTCTGTACATTCATTTTCCCAGATTGTTTGGATTTTCTTATTTTTTCATTTTTGCTGCATTTTAAATATATATTTATTCTACTTATTTGACTAATTTTCTATTTAATGTATAGAAAAATAATACTTTTTTTTTTGCTAAACCTGTATTTGGTTAGGTAGCTAAATAATCAGTTACCAAATTGGTGAACAAAATAATAAACTATTTTTAAAAAACTAGATTCTTCAGAGTTATGGCAAAATTGTGAATTTCAAATTTTCATCATAGGGTAGTTGAACCACAATAAAAGTGCTGTATCTGTTTGATACAAATAGAGAAATACTTTTTTAAAAAATAAATTATCTGAAAAGATACGTAGAAATATATCACAGCTATATTTAAAAATATTTAATAATATTGCTTTCTGAACACAAAATCTTTGTAATTGCACGTACTCTGACAACTACCATAAATGTATAACTAACACAGTTAAATGGCAGCCTAGATATCGTTTGAGAGGGCATGGCCATGACACACTGAAAAACAGAGAAATCTCTGAGGTGCTATGAGGGTGGAACTTGCTGGAATCCACCATTTAGGGTGTTGAGGAAAAATGTTCACAAACAAAATTTCCCAAGAGTGATGTCAGGAGAAGCTCTTTGCTGCTGCTGAGCTGCCCATTATCCTCTGCAGGATGCCAATGCCGGAGAAAATCATTATGCTACAGAAGCCAGGTGCTGGAGAAACCACTCATGATGCAGGAGCCAAACTATGGAAAAGTTCCTTGCTCTGCAGGAAGCTGCTGAGACAGCATACTCGAAGCAGGAAGAAAAACCCCTTTCTCTCGCAAAGTCTCTCAAGTGCTCTCTCCTGACAAAGGTTAACGTGTACCAGCTGACAAAAAGAAAATATTTAAAGAGCTCGGCTCCATTTTCTCACAGCCAGAAATGAAGGGTGAATTTGCAACTGCAAGGAAATAAATTGATAATTGGCGTAATATTATGAAATCAAATATACATGTGTATATATATTGAAAATTTAAGATTTGAGTAAATGTATGAAGAGATTGTAGGAATTATCCAAAAGGGGATATTTTCAGTCAGAGGGGGGCATGTTGTTACTGAGGAACAGCAAAGGGACAAATATGACTAGAATATAGTGAAGGATGACGAGATGATTGGAGACAAGGATGGAGAGGAAAAAGAGCTACTGTATCATGTAGGGCATTTTATACCTTTGTAAGATGTTGACTCTGAGTGAAGAGGAGAACCATTATAGAGTTCTGAGCAGAGGAGGGCTATGATTTGATATTCATTTATGAAGTTACCTCTGGCTGCTGTTTTGATGGAGCTGCTATCAGCTTAGATTAGAGGACTTCCTTTGAAGGGAATGGGGGAAAATCCAGATTTCAATTTCCATCAAACACATTTCTACATGTCTACTGAGTGTCCATTTGTAGATGACAAGCAAATGTCAAGTAAGCAGTTGGATATAAGCATCTGAAGATCAGCAAAAAATCTGAACTGGAGATATAAATTTTGATTTTTGTGGGCACATAAATTTATTTAATGGCATGCAACTGGAGAAGTTCACCGAGGGAGTAACGGCAGCCAGAGATGAGTTGAGGTCCAAGAACTTAACTCAGGAGGACTCCAATGTTAGAGCTTTGGAAGAGGTGAGAAGGTCCCCAAACTGAAAAGGGGTAGGCAGTGATATAGGACAAAAACCAAAAGTGCATGGTGTCCTGGAAGCCACCTGATATGATAAATCAAGGAAGAGAGAATGGTCATCTGTTTTATCTAAGTAATAATTATGATTCAGCATTATATTAACAACTAGAAGGCAATTGGTGACCTTGAAGAAAGCAATTTCTGTGTACCAGTTGAAGCCAAATCCTAACTGATATGAAATTAAAGAACCATGGGAGAAGTTGATAAGATTAAGTAAAGATAACTGTTTTTTGGTCTTCTACTGTAAAGAAAAGCAGCAAAATATAATACATGGGACAAAGTGGAAAACCAGCTTTTTTCTCTCCCAGTTGTTAAATCTAATTCTATTTTTAGCAGAACAGTAATTTCAGAATTATAAATTTTAGTAGAAATGAGTGGCAAAATTTTTACTGTTACTTATAATTTTGTTTGTTTTTGTTTTGTATGGATTGTTTGTGGTTAGTTTGCTTTAAATAAAAAATCAAAATTGAATTTACCAAATTACTTTTTGGTCTATTATTTAATGATTTTTTTCTCCCTTAAATTGTGACTATGTTGAATTATATTATTCATTGTATGAACGTCCTTGAATGAACCCAAATTTAACAGAATGTATTATTTTTTATTTTATTGTTTTGTATCTCATTTTAATTCTATTTTCTAAAATAGAATTTGGGATTTACATTACATTTTAGATGTAAAATAGGAGATGTTTTTGTTTTCATTTTTTTGTCTGTTGTGCTGTGTCAAGTATTGACATAAGCATAATGAAATCATAAAAAATGCTAAACATTTTTTCTTATTTTGTTTGCTATATAAAATTAAATTATTGAGAGAGTAGTCATATGTTGAAAGTCAAAAGACATCATACAAGAATTAGTAATAGATTGCTTATTTCTGACAAATATGTCAATTTTGGAAATTAAAACAAATATTACCTGAAAAATTATGCATTTTTCAAGTTTTCAAATGTATTAATATATTGTATAAATCAGTCTATTATAAGTATTTTCATCCCAATGTGCATGTGTTTGAGGCCTTATTTTCTGTTTTGTTTGATTGTGTTAATTTAATTAATTTGTGTTTTTTATTTGTTCAAAGAAGGGTTTTGGATACTTTGATAATCTCATTTAAAAATTTATTCAATTATTTACATCTGATTTTATTTTTACTGCCATTCCTGCTTTCTTTAATCTTCTTTAATTTTATGATCAATATATTTAATTCCATTTTTTGTGCGTCTTCAGTAACAAAAACATTGAGTACTATGAATATTATTCTAGATGTACCTCTTACCACAGATTGTAGTCTATAAAAATTTAATCATTGCTTTGTTCTAGAGATTCTGTCATTGTCACATTGTCATTGTGATTTTTATTCCCTATTTGAGCACTTTAGGAGATAACCTCCACGCTTGTCTCTGTCTCTCTCAATCACTCTCTATGTCAAATACACACAAACACACACTTCTAATATTGCATAATGTAAGAAAATGTGAATTTCCTTTTCTAATGCTTTTAAAAATTTTTGTCTTGATATTCCTGTGATAAAAGCTTATTTTATAAAATAATCCCTTGATGCTAGAAAAGGATGTTCTCTACAGGATATAGTTAGGTATATATATATATATATTTGATTAATTTTACTAATCATATTCTTATTTACTTTTCCCCAATTATTCCTTAAATGTCAAAAAGAGGTTTGTTATAATCTCCTCTTATGAAGAAGCTTCCCTGTACGTTTCTCTTTAAATTTCCTTCACTAGTTGCTTGTATATTTCAGTGCTATATTATTTATAGTCAACATAACTATCTCAATTTTTTTATTATGTCATTTACCTTTCATTATTATAAAATGGCTCTCTTTCTTATTTTTCCTCATTTTTTCTTCTTGATGTTGGTATCATAATATCTTTCTTTTTGTTTATTTATTTGGAAAGTTCATGGCATAAAAATACCCATACATTTAGTCATTAGAATCACGGTTTTTTTTAAAGAAATTATTTTTTCCTTTTTCTCCTCAAAGCCCCCCGGCACATAGTTGTATATTCTTCGTTGTGGGTCCTTCCAGTTGTGGCATGTGGGATGCTGCCTTAGCGTGGCTCGACAAGCAGTGCCACGTCCGCGCCCAGGATTCGAACCAATGAAACACTGGGCCGCCTGCAGCGGAGCGCGTGAACTTAACCACTGAGCCACGGGGCCAGCCCCTAGAATCACATTATTTTTAATGATAACTTCCAAAGGCAGTCTAATGTTTACTTAGTATTTTAGTGCTACTTGAAAGTTACATGGCTTACTTTTGAGTTTTTCTATGAATTTCAACTTTATAAATATCTATCTATTCCCATACATATTGTTAGAAGAAAACTGAGGCGTATTACAAATTTTAAGAGTTTATTTGAGTAAAAATCAATTCGAATCAGGCAGCATCAATCTAGCAGATAAATCGGAGCTTCGAATATCTGTACAAAATGAGACTTTTATAGGCAGAAAGGAGCAGGAATGAGAAAGTTATACTAGGCAAAAAAGTGGTTTAGTTATTGCCAGGTTATTTCCCTTTAGGAGATAGCACAGGGCTATTGGGCAGATTACCTAACTAGTGCTGAACAGCCATCCGTTTAAGGTTCCACTTCCGGGAAAGCTGAAACTGTAATGAAGGTAAGTCTCAGTTTGGTGATTCCAGGCTTAGCATAAGTAACTCCATTTTGGGTCTGTGGATTTATTTTTAACAATACACATATATGTATACACATACTCACATAAGTACAAACATGCGTCACTTAAAGATGGGGACACAGTCTGAGAAATGTGTTGAGAGGTGATCTCGTCTTTGTATGATCATAGAGTGGTCTTGCATAAACCTACATGGTATAGCCTGCTACACAGCTAGGCTATATGGTACTAACCTTACGGGATCACTGTCATACACATGATCCAGTTGTTGACTGAAACATCCTTATAAGGCACATGACTGTACAGATATCTGTTTGAAAACATAGATGCACATATATTTAACTATGTAAATTTAAGAATAATTATGAAATCAATAACATTTGGTCATTTCTATTTTTGTAAGTTATTTAAAACTCTCTCTATCCTCCATTTCCTACCCACACTCTGGTTTTAACGTGTTCTGAAATGTTTTTCCCCAGTCTACTATCATCAGATTATTTTTAAAATTTGGATTATGTAGCTTTTCTTTTAGGTACTATGGATTCACATTCTATTTTTTAACTATTATCTCATAAGTATTATGAATACACATATACTTACCCACATATGTGTGTGTACATGGTATATGGATTCCATGAACATAATAATTTATATACACAATTTCTCATCAGTTTTTTTAAAAAGAGCCATGTTTGTCATGGGAATTTTCACCGTAATTTTACTAATCCTGCTAAAACAGTAGCAGAAATCCTCAAGATATCACTAATGTTCAGTCTGATCAACCTGATAGCACTACAAAGTACTTGTGGAACAATTACGAGGTCTCAACTCATACCCTATGTGCTTTACATCCTTATTTTATGCATCCTTATAATAAGCCTACAAGTTCTGTGTTATCCCTATTTTGCATAAGGGTAATTTGAATCACTCCAAGTTAAAGAACTTGCTCATGCTCGTAACCCTAAAAAGTGTTACAGCCAAGCTTTAAACTTAGGGCCAACTGAGTCCAAAACCAAGGTTTCTAATCTCCAGGATATTCTCCCTGACACCAGTTTGAATACTGAATATCTAATTTCTGTAATGGAGATTATTTTTATATTTGCTCATGGTTAATTATCTCGAACCCTTAGAATCATACCTTCCATTGTAACATGTGTGTGTGGTTGTATTTTTATTTCCCTTGGATTCTGGAGAAGAGCCCTTTCACACTTTTACTATGCTGCTTAGATGTTCTTCAGATTTTGCAAACCTCTGTGGATGGAGGTAGAACGTTTTCGTCAGTTCTGAGACTCATGCTGAAGGTAAAGGGATTAAGACAAGAACTCGGGCTTGCTAGATGTTAACCCCAGTGTTAAAACATTTGAAGAACACTATAACCTGCAAAGTTCACTTTGAGAAAATTGCCTGAAATTGTAAACTTGAAGGACTCATTTTGTTTGTTTATTTGTTTTAAATTAATCATCATTTATGCGACAATTTTAACTTTCTCCAGCAAAATCACATTAAAATCAATGAAGCTCCAAGATATTCTCCCCTACGTGGCTGATTAGAATTTGGGGGTCATGTTGTAGAGGAATTAGATGGGAGATGAGGGCATCATGTCATAGATGATTGCAAGCATGGATGTAAGAAATAATGATTACTTAAAAAAAGCCATAATCGTGGGGGCTGATTTGACTCTTCTATTTTCCACCATCAGCCCTGCCTATAAAAGGACTTGGAGTTTGAGGGGCTAAATGTTATCTTTGGTGTCTCAAATGACCAGACTAAAAGTAGTTATATTGCTAAGGCATTCAGAAGATTTAAAGGCCCTATGGTCCCGTCTAAGTTAAAAGTGGGAGGGAAACCTCCAATGAAATCATTAATAAAGACCAAGGATGCCTAAAGGGAATTGAGGCATCCCTGGGTGAATGTCTTCTTAGGTTTGTCAATCTGCCCTGCTGCGCTATTTGAGAAGGGTAAACAGGGCATTGGTGAGAGACAGCAGAGCAAAGAGAAGAAAGCTGGCAAGAGCTAGCATCCTCATGGCTTGAAAATGTGCATGCATTTTGCATTATTGAACTGAACAGTCAAGAAGATGGGCAGGCTATAGATATCTTGATGGAGTCTCACCCTATGAAAATCAGCACTGACACCAGAAATGAGGATGGAGCCTAGGGGAACTGTGTCTGGAGCAGGTCAAGCAGAGAAAATCTCTTACCTAACATAACTTAAGAATGTACTTCCCTGCCAGGCTCTGAAGATTTCAAAATGCTCCCCACTAGAAATCCATCATTTGGCTATTTGACACACAGAGGACAATGATGGTCATTAGTGTCCACCAGAAGAGAAGCAACAGCCAAGAAAGGATGTTACCTAGGCAGCCAGGTATCTCAGGTAACCTGTAAATTCTCTCCTTTTCTTAGATGACTGAGACAGAAAAGGGGAGAAAGGAAGAATGAAAGAGCAGTTTCCATCACAACCACACACACACACACACCCCCCCACACACGTTCACACACGCAGCACCAAGCTGGGAAAAAGAAAGGGAATGAGCATGAGTGTGTGTGCCTGGGATTTTAAACTGAACAAAAGTTTGTTGTTTGTTTTGTTTTGTTTGAAATAAATGAAACTGATGTGGAAGGCTCCTGACTGGTCAGTGACAAGAAATAGAGAATTACAGAGAATTATCCAAAGAAATATCAGGAAAAAAACAATTTCATATTTTCACAAAATCAGATTAAGATCATCTAAGAACTCGGTCGCACTTTCAAGAATATACTGTTTTTAGAGCTTTTGAAAACATTATGGAAAGGTTTTCTTAAAGCATTTCCTTTCCTTTTCTGAGAAATAGTTAAAAATCAAAGTGAGAGACCCCATGAATGTGCTCTTGGTAATTTCAAGAACTTCTCTTCAGTTTTCCTTTCCGGTTTGACCATGAAGGCAGGCACCATGTGTTCTAGTGGCAGGAACTCCGTAAGTTGGCTTTTTTTTTTCTGTAGCATTTGGCATACCTACAGCTGCTAGCTTCCCCCTGAATGCTTAGTTTAGCGCAACTTAGTTACTTTCCCATCTGTTCTTAGACCTCTTTTTTTTTTTTACATATGCAACATTGCATTGTGGGTAAAAGACTGGCAAGGCCAGCATACACAAGATCTTAAGAAAATAGAGATAATCTTTGACTTTGTACCTAGCAAGTGTTTTTAGGTTCTTAGATCTTAGGAATTTCAACCATATATAAACAGCAAAATATCAAGGCTATGAAGTTAAAAAATTTTACAAAATAGATTTTCTTATTTGTGGACTTTGAACTCAACAAATATTGAGTCAACAATGAAATATTGAATTTCACACTAATTCTCTCCTTTCGCTTAATTGCCAATTGAAGGCTTTAGTAGTGAAAGTGCAAGAAATATCCACTGATGATTATATTCTTGAAGAGTTGATATAATTCTCTGATGATATTAAATTAAATTGGCATGTTTTAAACTTCGCTCCAATTGCAGAATTTCGCTGATATTTATTTACTTAGAAAGTTTTTCCTACCTACTCATAAGTTATTTTTTTAATGTTCTGTTTTGTGCCATAATTGGCATCATATATCGTTTGACATGCCAGCTGCTAATTAACCGAGTAAAATCTGAGTTTTCAGTGATTAAAAGGCCTAACTCTTTATTCAAATTGTATTTGCTATTTTAATTTTTTTTCTTTGACATAAAATAAAGCTGGCAGCAGGTGATCCTGGAACATAGATTTCCTTCCTGACCTTGAAAGATTTGTACTTCATTATGACATTTATAGCCACCTTGGACATTCAAAACTTGCAATTCCTGGTTTAAGAATTTTGTGAATTATGAAAAAATATTACCAAGTGATGCACAAGCCAACAGAATGAGCACGGTATTCTGGAGTATACATTTTCTGGTCTGCTGCATCTTACTGCAGCCTGCAGTTTTGAATTATACTCACCACTTCAATGTGATTATTGACTGAATTATGCTGTTCTGTCAAAGGCCAATTTCCACTGTAGTCCTGTGGGAAAGAAGACTTAATATTCACTTAATTACATTTGTCCTATTAAGCCTGAAAATCTCATTGACTCTCCAAGTTCTCAATTTCTATTGCTCATAGATGCGCATATTGATGTGTCTTCCCATACTCCGCAATCCCCACGACAGTGCACACTGTCATTCAATTGTCCCTAATTTAAAAAGAGTCTTAAGTTCAGCTCTGTCGAATTACAGGGGTCAGGAGTTAGAAACATGCTGCTGCCGCTTCTGCCAGTCTGTGGTTTAGTTTGTGATCGGTGTCTCAAAAAACGCCAGTCATGTGAATTTGCTTCCCTTAAAAGTAAATAGTATTTTATATGATTTAAGGGTTTACAAATTGCCCGATATCATATATATATGATAGAGGATTGAATGACTATATATATATCATTATTATCCTAATTTTACAAATGAAGAAATGGAGTGCCAGAAAGTCAAAGTATTTTACTTAGGTCACTCAATTTGCAAATGTTGTACCGAAAAACAAATATATATACCCTATTTCACAATTTCCCGTTTTTCCTGAGAAGTGCTTTGAGAGCACAGACTCTAGAGCCAGATTGCCAGGGTGTGAATCCCAGTTCTGGGTACTTACCAGTTGGGTCGCCTTTGCGAAGTTACTCTGTGAATAGAGTAAGAATAATATACCTTGTACAATCACATAGAGTTGTTATGAGATAAAAATGAGTAATAAATTGAATTTAAGCACTTGAAACCATTCCTGGCACAATCTCGCTCTATATAAGAGTTATCTTTGATTACTATCAGACTGAATTCCCTTCCGGTACTAAACTAGAATCGTGCTGGTAGAATACACAATCGGGGGATAGCATGGAGGTTTCTCACTTCCTTACCAGGATGATGACTACACAGCAGAGCTGGCCTCCCTTGAAGAGTGGGAATTTTGCAGGTAAAACACCTTAAAACATATTTTCTTCTGTTTTAAGATAAGTAGTCTAATTTAATGGCATTTAATATGTTACAGTGGTTTTCCTACTCTAGTTGTGAAAAGAGAAACAGCTTATTAGCACAGCTAATTAATTATGCCATAAGGCATGCCTGAAAGAGCACTTATAAACAGTTAATGTGCAAAGCAATAACTATTATACTTTCAAATGCTGGTCAACACTCTCGTAGCAAAGGAGATTTAGAAAGTCATATTTGTTTTTGTTGATGTATGTTAACTGTTTATGATACGAAAGAGCAGAAGGTGAGTTGAATGTGAATTTAAATGATTGCATTTACTTTAACACAACTGTAAAAATAATAAATTGTTACTCTTGTCAGTGGTTTCTTGTTTTCCTTTTTGATTCATAAGGATGAATTTGCTAGTTAGCAATGCTTCAGCATTACGAGACGTTGGCCCAAGGCAGGAAATTCATGGTCAAGGGAAATTTTCGGGAGAACTGCTAAGCTGTATGTCCATTCATTCAACACCACAGAGGACTAATTATCATTCCACATTTGGCTTATGTTAAGGCTTAGCATGCACTGAATGTCAGCTCTGGCACTTGGAAGATAAACTGTCAGAAGTTGATCAACTTCTCTAAACCTCAGTTTATTTGCTTACAAAATGGAAATAGTAATACTCTTCTCAGATTACTATTGTAAGGGTTAAAAATGAAATTATATATATAAAGGATTAGACACAGTACCTAGCACATAATACGGTAAGTATTTTAGTATATTTAGTTATAATTATATTATTTTTAACATTATTTTTCCTTTCTTTGTTGACATCTGGAACATTAATATTACTAAATATTATTTTAAATTAATTATATTTGAATTTTTTTCAACAAAGATTATACTTACATAAAGCTAGAAATTTCAAAATGTTTTGCAAGGCTTATAAGGAAAAGGAACAGATCCTATGTTATTGCTACTCACCGTCGATTTCCTCTCCTCCAAGGCAATTGGTTTCAAACAGTTTAGCCATTTCTTCTTGTATGTTACCACATAAGGTACTCTTACTGCTATTTCTTGATTTCTCAGTTGTGTGACTAGTTTACCTATGCAGTTTAGCTTTGTATGTAAACCCTAATTCCCCCACCTTTCAAAATTCCTTACTAGGTGAATAGTCAGTGACGATGTCATATTCACAGCTTAGCCATGTACAGCAGGATGATTGCATTTAAATTTTAAAAATTTTCCCTGTCATTACTTCTTGATTCTATTGAAACATCTTTTTCACACGTATCTACCTGTTGCTCCAGCCTGGAGTGATTGCTTTCCCAGATATGAAGTTCTCACCCTGTGCAACTCTCTTCTTCATTATTCTGGAGAACTCCCTTCACCTCCTCTGTGTTGGAAAATCTCTTTCTTAAGTCTCTCTTCTTTTTTCTTGGTTTAGCCCTCATCAGCAGGAAGGAGCTGATCTCGGTATCTTTCTGAGAAAGAGTACTTGAGAAGTAAAAGCATCGAGAATTTATACAGATGAAAATATCCTTATTAATAGGTTGCCTGGCTGTAGAATTTATGGTCTGAAAATATTTTAATTGAAGCCCAGCCGCACTGTCTTGGGGTTTACAGTGCTACTGAGAAACCCAATGCCATTCTTTGAAGCAAAATTTCTAAGTCACCTCTCACTTATCTACAAATGTATAGAGGGAAACAATGCATCTTGGGTGCGTCTTTCCTCCTCCATTGACTGGACGCATTTGGGGTCATGAAAATATATAATTTCATGACATTCAACCATGGGAAATATTTTTAAATAACTTTTTCGTATCTATTTTCTTTCCTCTATATTTCTAAATGTCTGTTATTTAGATATTAAATTTTCTGGACTAATCTACATTTCTTATTTTTACTTATTTCTGTACTTTCCATTTTTTGTTCTTATTGCTTTAACTTCTGGAAGATAGTATTAATAATAAAACTTGATCACCTTTTAACTCTTTTGTGGATTTTTAAAAAGATCTCTCCTATTTTGTGTGTACAAGATGTTTTTACGGCTCTGAATGTTTTCCTATGTGTGTGTTTTGTTTTGTTTCGTTCCTGTTTTTAATTCTCCTTTTCTTCTTTCGTGGTTGTAATGCTTCTCTTATCTCTCTGAAGATGGCACTGAGAACTTTTCTAGAAAATTTTTTCTTCTTTCTCTATTGTCTCTCTTTCCTCTGATATCTTTTCTATTTTTTTTTATTTTTTTATTTTTTGGCTTATCCAGGTAATTCTAGCTTGTTAGTAATTATACTGTTTTGGTTTGGTTTGCATTTTTTTTTTCCTATTTTGTGGCCTGTTGTGTTTTATTTTCTCTTCATTTGCTATCGGTTGATTTTTGGCTGTCAACACATAGTAAAGAGAAAACAAAATGCTGTATTGGAATCTCTGTGTGCATTTGTAGAGTTTGTTGCTTGATGCACTTCAATCTAGAGGAAACAATGATTTTATTTCTGCCTGTCCACCAAGCTTCATTATAAGCAAGCATTTTATTCCTAGCTGGAAGTTTCACCAGAAAAGAGTTACCCAATTCCTTGCCTGGAAGTGTTCTTGTCATAGAGAAAGCTGTGGAGGGAGGTCTCGTTATTCAATATAGAGATTTCCATTATTTCTCTGATTTTATTTATGATATTCTTACCCTCGTATAGGCCTGGTGTCTCCTAATCAAAGTATTGCTAGTTCAGTAAGTAGACCTACTGTTTGCCATAGTTGGGTGGGGTGACATGGGGGGTCAGGGAGTCATCAAGGTGATTGGGGAGGGTTTGAGGGCATCCAACATTTCTTTCTCAAACACTTGTAAAGACATCTGATTTTAGCCTCATCTGCACCACCAGACTTCTGAGTTAAGTGGAGGCCCTAGGTCCCCTAACTTTCTATAGTTTTTTGACCCTATCGTCCTGCCTCTGGGCATCCCCTAGACTGGCTTATGAGATCTCTTTGTACAAAGTCAGTTGCCACTGACCCGACTGTGCTGCGGCTTTCAAAATGTTGTGCTACTGTCTTCGTTTTCATTCTCTTTGTTCTTGTAGCTTTATCCCTTTATTTATCTACTCACAGAAATTATAATGGAAATGAAGAGAAGTAAGCACGAGCAGCCAGTGACAAAATACGACAAATAGTTTCCAGCATAAAAGAAAGAAATAATTATGGAAATTAGAAGGTATAAATGCTATGTCCACCTTTATCAGACAGTAGTACCCAAACCTTGATGTCCAGATGCTTTTTATACCTCATTCGAAACAGTGAAAAAGTTCCATTTCTGTAAAATCCTCATCATTGAAGTACAGACTAGAGCAGTTGTCAAGAGGAAATGACAACTAATTAAAATATCAGCTTGGTCATCAAACAATGACATACATACTAATGAATAGTTCCCCAAAATGCATGAATTGGAATGCTCTTCATGTAGTAATGGCTAGGTTTTCTGAACTAATTGTCTAAATTTATTGTTTTTGTTTATCACCAACCCTTGACTGTTGGGACTTTCAAAAACTCACTTATAAGCTGTAGCACCAGACAAAGAGGAAGGTGCCTAGAAATTAGTGCATGTGCCTTGGCCATCTGCCAAAACCTCACTTTTCTGATAATTAAAATGGGGCATTTGATGACATTCTTTGATAGTTGGGAAAATTAACCGAGATCATGTGCATAAACATGCAAAGAATTGTACAAATAAAACACTTTTATCTTATTGTGAAACGGCCCAGCTTCACTGCTCTTCCCTTGCTCTCCTTGATTTCCTGTTCTTTGGGAATATGTGTTAAAGCAGTGCATTTCCCCTTGAACAACAGTCTCCTGGTTTGGCTTCAGTATAAAATCTCACTCTGTGTATCTCGTCATGGTATTGAACTAACTAGCAAGGCGGCACAAGAAAGTGACAATTTCATATGAGACTCAACGTGTTGAGATAAAGCGCCTGTCAGAATCCCATTCCCTAAGGGAGGAGCAAAGCCTGCACATCAGAAAATGAGCAATATGACATGCGGCACTCTGCTGTGAACTGGAAGGAGATGGGCCAGCTTCTGCCCCTAGGTGTTCATACATGAAGCTCAAGGCCAAACACTTAGGCCAGGCAGGCAATGGGAATCCATCAGGGCCAAACCAGCACCCTGTCATGTGTGGTTACGATAATTAAATGAATCTGTCTTAATATTTTTAAGGATAAAATAGGAAGATAATTATTTATCAGAATCTTGTACTATAGCATAATAGTCAGCCTAGAAATGGATCTTAACATTTCACATGGTATGAATTAGATTGAAGAGTGATTTGAAAAATGAAATCTTTTAATCATGGCAGCTAATTATTTTGCATTTTCTTTTCTGCCCTCCTGGATTTCTCTCACCTCGCCCCCGTTCCCTATTTTCTCATCTTTGCCTTGTTCTCTGCCTCCCACCCCCGCCCCCTCAAATCTGGCTTTCCAGGCATCTTTTGGGAGCACAGAACAGCTGTGACAGTTCTCGACTACTTTAATTCAGACTTTTCCTCTTTACTGCATTATATTAAAACTCAGGCATCGGCACAAATGCAATGTAAACTCTCTGTCTTATTCTATGTGGCTTCTTTAACCTATGATATAATTAAATAACACCAAGAATTGGAAGGTAGACAGGCTTGAGAAGAGATGTATGTTTTATTTTTTCCTTCAATTACATTCTTTTTTTCCTTTACAAAGGCAGTAAACTGCCAGACCCAGGATCTCCTAATTACATCTACAACCTTCCTCATTAACCCATGTTTATTTATCAACCCCCACTAAGTGCCAGGTTCTGTGCCAGACCCCTGCAAATATCAGCAACATTGAGACACCGTTTCTGACTTCAAAGACCTATCCAGTAGAGTCAGGATTTAAATAAAGGAATCTTTGGAGTATTATAAATACTCACTAAGAATCAATGTACGGTTCCGTGTTTACAAATTGAAAAATAGGTTTTGATCCCTGGGTTCAAGAAGGGTTCATAAATGAGGTCAGGCCTGGTTTGAATTTTTAAACGAAAGTAATAGTTCACCAGGTGGATCCAGGCAAAAGCACGAAAACTGTAAAGTTTGTAGATATGAAAGAGCTTTGCTCATTAGAAAAAAGTTTCAAGCATTTCCAGGAAACACGTTAGTCTCTAAGTATGACTGAAGATTAGAGTTGAGCAAAAAAGGAGATGTATTAGTTAGGTAAAGTCTTCTATGTCAAGGGAGGGAATTTTGACTTTGGCATATGGGCTATAAGGGGCATGAGGCAGGTCTCCTTGCAGGAAAGCGTCATATGGAATAGCATTTTAGGAAGATCACTTTGACTACAGAGTGATGGCTGGTTTGGAAGTCACAGGGAAGACTGGAGGCAGGGACAATAGTTAGATACCTATCACAGTAAGTCAAGCAAGAGATTATCAGGGACTAATGTGAGGTCATCACAGTAGAGACCCAATGGAGGGCATTCTTATGAATGATATGAAAGTTTAGAATAGACGTATTCTTGGAATGAGAGAAGTTAAAGTGTAAATGTCTAACAGGTTTCTGGTTGAGAATAGAAGCACAAAGAGAAGAAGGAAAGTTGGTGATTGCAGTTTTCAGTTTTGCTCATCTGTTTTCCACTCTTCTTTACTTATTTCCATCCTTTTCCAAAAACCAAAGAGATTGAAGCATTGTGGTTTAAATCTTGGCTCAACCTGCTTAAAGCTGTGTGTGTTATTTTGAGCAACCTGCTTAATATCTCTGCGCCTCAAATTATTCATCTACCAAATAGGATCAATTATAGTAGGTAACCTATAGGTTTATTTATAGTTTATTAGCAGGGCCTGGCATATAGCAACCACTAAAAAATGTTTATTGTTGCTGTTGTGTTGTTGTTGTTATGTTGTCATCATTATGCTTGGCTAGAAGCAAGGAAAATATAGAACTGACAGAACTTACCTTCTAATGTCTCAATTGCAATGAGTTTTCACTCTCCACACCTTAGCTCCAAGATTAACCTCTATAAACTGTGTCTGTACCTCTACAAAATAAATTATTACCTTATTGGCCCTATTTTCTTAAACTTCATCCATTTACATAAACTTCTCCTTGCTTGGAATCCTACAATAAGTAAATTTTCATCTACATCTTCCCTCTCATCATTGTCTTTGTGAATTCTATCCTTGAAGGTTGAAATAAAATATTTCTCTCAAATGTCTATTCTGAGTTATCTACTCAAATATTTCCATGATTTTATGGTCAATATTTGCTTTTTTGTCTTTTAAGGCCTTCATATTTCTATTTTATTTCATTTTATTTATTTATTTTTTTGGTGATAAAGATTGGCCCTGAGCTAACACCTGTTGCCAATCTTCCTCTATTTTGTATGTGGGACACTGCCACAGCCTGGCTTGATGAGCAGTGTGTAGCTCTGTGCCCAGGGTCTGAACCTGAGTACCCTGGGCCACTGAAGTGGAACGCACGAACTTAACCACTACACCATCGGGCCAGACCCTGTATTTCCATTTTATATTACCATGCGTCATATACAGATGTACACATTTAAATGTACAATTTCATCCACTTCTTCTTAGTTTCTCGAGGGCAGAGCTCATGCTTTAGAATCCATTTTTAGTCATTGAAGGTACTGAGCATAATGCCTTCCTCATAACAGGATTCAATAAATATGTTTTGAAAACATAAATGTATTAATTAATGAGAGGATTAACCACTAATTCTAACCAGAATAAGTATACCTTATTAGATTTTAAACCAGTATGAATTAAATTTTTAGAAATGAAGGAAGGAAGAGATTCAGGATTCAAATGAGACATGTATGCCTTCTAATCTTGTGTTTTGTTCTTCCTACCTTGTTTCAGGTGCCGAAGAGAAGGGGACAATTATCTTCAAGGTCATATTATTTTTGCTTCAGATTTCAATCATTGAAAACAGAATATTCTAATCAATTAACACAAATCCTTTTAAAAATCTTTTTCTTCATATATATAAAAGCAAACAGAAAAAAAGATTAGAAATAAGAAGAGCAAAAAACCCCAAGAAAATAGGTCAGAATAGGAGTTAAACAATAATAATCAACTAGAAGAACTAAAGAAACAAAAATAAATCTAGAGACTGTTCCAAAATAATGTATGTGCAAAACACTAAATGCAATGATATTGTCATATTTATCCTACTTTTACTCATGAATAGTTGCTCAAATATTATAAACAATGTACTCAATGATGCTTGGAGACCCTGTTCTTATTAACCTGCATAACCTTGATTTTTAGAAATATTTTAATGTTTTATGCGATGCGATTAGTAAGCACAATTAATTCTAATTCATAAAACTAGGCCAGGAAGCAATTGACCCAACCAGGCTGTAGGATTCCCTTATGCCATTTTTTAATTAGAAGTTTTTAAGTTCCTCTATAGTTCTGAATTCCATAGATCTCTTATATGATAAAAGTCTGCTTATTATACAAAAGTGACATTCTGTAAGCCCCGGTTCATGTGACAACCCTCAAAATGCAGCTCTTCCGCTGCTTAATCTGGATTCTTTATTTGGTTGCACCAAAATGGCACCAGACTTTTTTCTCAGATGATCTGCATGGATGAGAATTGGTAGATAAATTTCTACAATGGATATTTGATATGTTCCCTTTCATCTCTTCTGCTATTTTTCAAATCAAGGGTAAATTATACCCTTTGGAAAATATTAGTATATATCTACTAAGAAATGAAACACTTAAATATTGCTCCGGATATTAGTCATATTATTCTATAGGAAGCCACAAGTCTCAAGAGTACAAACACCCATAAATAAGAAGAAGGAGGAGGAAGAGGAAAATCATCTACAAGCCTGGATAAGTCACTGGAATATTTGAGAAGCCAAATGGAGAAGGAAGGGAGTGGGAGAGGAAGGCAGGGAATATCAGGGAAGGTCCCTAGTAGTGTTCTTCACTTTGACCTTGAGAAGCCTAAGAGGAAGTTGAATTAAAGAATGGGATGATATCTTAAGTGCCATAATTTTTCTACCTGCTTTTCTACCTGGTGGCCATGACTGCTCATGTCTATACTTCGAGATGATAATAATAACAAAATAAAATACTTTGAGAAAAATCTCTCCTCCTTTCTCCAATGGAAAAATTTCAAAAGAAAGTTCTCAACTGACAGGAATACACAGAACTCAATAGCTAAGGTGTAAATATCCTTTAAGAAATATGTCAATAAGAGAACCTTTCAGCCGGAAAGAGTTCTAGAGGTATCTGTGGAAAAATTCTGGGTACTATGGAGGTTAAGTAGAAAATTCTAATCAATTTTAAACCAGCTAATGCCTCACCCTGAGTAGAAGCACCAGCCAAACAGAAAAGAAAACAAGCATTTTCTGTGTTTGTTTTCCAGGTCTCCTTTTCCAGAATTCTCAACAACTGTTAGTGGCCACACAGTACTTTAAGTCACCAAAACTTACAATATGACATTTATTTTTGCTTCCTTTCTCACCAGAATCTACAGTCACCAAATTTCGATATATTTTCTTTCATTCAAAAAATACTTGAGTATTTACTATTTGGTATGAACTAGTCTAGGGAGCTGATGAATCAAACCTTTTGTATTAGTGAATCAAAGCTTTGGAGCATTTAAGTATTTGTTTTTTAAAATCCCTCCTTCTTTCTACAAACCAATGAATGGTATAAGCCAGTTGTCAGAAAACTGTGGTACTTGGGCTAAATCTAGCCTGCCACCTGTTTTTGTGTCATCAGCTAATAAGAATGACTTTTACATTTTTAATGATTGAAAAAAAATTAAAAAAGAATAATTATATGAGACAAATGAAAACTATATAAAATTTAAATTTTAGTTTTTATAAATAAAGTTTTATTGGAATATGCACACACATTTATTTACATTTTGTCTACATTTTGAGCTAATGAGGTAGATTTGAGTAGCTGTGACACAGATCATAAGACCCACAAAGCCTAAAACCTGTACTTTCTGGCCTCTTACAGAAAACAAGTTTGCTGACCACTGGAATAGGCCCTTAATGTACAGGTCTGTCGTGTTGAACATCCTTATCACTGATTTCCTTGCTCCCTAATATTTTTTTCCTCAAATCCATCTTCTTCAGAGCCAGCAGAGTGAGGTATCTAAAATGAAAATCTAGCCTTGTCACTCCCTTAATTAAAACCCTCCATTGACTAACCACAAACTATAGAACTGTTCAAGCTTTGTAAATTTGCCCATGAACTGTTCAGGAATGAGTTGGTCTCTTGGTCACACTATGAGTGGTGAGAAATTCCTGTTTAGGGAAAAACAGAAGCAACAACTGCTCTCTGAAATTGTTTATCCTAGTGTAAAAAGAGTGAAGAAAGGGAGAGACAAGACAACCTATAGAGAAAGGGGCCACAGCTGAGGAAGGGCCCCAGCATCATAGGCAAGACTCCAAGGCCCTGTAGGTCATAGACATCCAGCAACATCCAACAATAAATGGAACTGCCCCTTTGCTGGAACTGCTCTGTTCCAGGCAATATGATAGGTATTGGGAATCAAACAGAGAACTAGGTAGGCACAGATAAATAAAGAAGAAAGCATAGAAGAAATCCACTGATGATATAAGCTCAGGATCCCACAGAAATGCAAAGACCAGGCCCTTCTTCAAGGTATGGAGATTCAAGGAAGACTTCCTGGAAGAAAACACAAATCAATTAAGTAGGAGTTAATCATGTAAGAAATAGTGTTCCAACCTGAAGAAACAGTTTTTGCAAAAGCTTGGTAGCAGAATGGAGAGTAGGAACTAAAGGTCTCCATATGGCAACATTTAAATGCAGTCTATCTGAAGTTGGAGTCTGTGCTTCATCTGCTCCCCGAGTTCCTATTTCTGAGATTTTCTGCCACTGTGACCAATGCTGAACCTGTCAGTGCTCAGCATTGGTCTAAACATGGAAACCAGCTACATGCATCTCTCTACCGGAAACACAGCTGTTGGCAAGTTAAAAACAAATGAGAATTAATGTTGAAAAGATACATAAAAAAGGAAAGCGTGTATTAAAGATTTCATAGTGGGGAGAGAACATAGAACAGTTTGGATTCAACTTCAGCAAATCCTTTTGTGGAACTCCAAGAAGGATATGAGAAGATGTAGTAGTTTTCATTCCTTTTCTCCTCTTGGTAACAGCATTGAGCTGTTTTTGAAGAGGTTCTGAAGAGTATGGCATTACTATACTAAAAGATGAGTGGAAATCCATGGAGGTTGGACAAGACATTCTAAAATTTCCATAACATTTCTCAGAAGTCTGTGACTGTCATTTCAGGAGTGAATAATGTATTAACGAGGTAAACTTTACTCTTTTCCTTTTCTTCCAATGAGACATTATCCTGTGTTCATGCCTCATTTATTCTTTTATTTTCCTGTATACTTTTGATCATTCACAATATTGTGCTTCCATAGTTTTGCTTTTTTATAATAGTTAATTTGTTTTACACAATTAAATGAAACTTGGGGGTAAAAGAGATCATGTACCAGTGAAACTAGTACATATAAAAGACTATTGAAATAACTTTGTTCAGGAAAAAGCCACTCTGCTTTTATCATTCTCTTATTTTGGTGGATTAAATAAGAAAATTCACGTAAAATTCTGATCATAGACACTGGCACATAGTAATCATTCTAACTATGCTAGTGATATATTTTTCCAATATTTTTATTGTTTTTATTACTATGTTGAGATTTCCACAACATGACAAGCACTATAAAATATCTGCCATACCAAGGATGAATTAGAAAGCTTTGCAGTTTTTTTGCAATGTGTTGGATTAGGAGAAGAAATATCTTACATAATTAGACAATTTTTCAAATAATTAATCTGGAATAGAATAGATCAATTTAAGTCTCATTAAGACAAATATAATATGAAATACTGCTGACACAATAATACTGTAAAAAAAAGGGAATTAGAGACTTTCTAGTGGACTCAGTTGGAGGGCACAGATTTGAGAAACTGCTTTGCCCCTTATTGCTTTTTTAAAAATGTAATCTTTTGGAGTTTCCGTTCTCCAAATGATATAATGGTCTTGTACATGCAGATGTAAGTATCACAAGAAACAAACAAAAAAGGCAAAAGTCTGAAACCTAGAGTATTGGACAATGGAAGACATTTTTATGTGCCATTGGTTCATTACATAGGGCTATTTTTATGCAAGACATTTCCATCAAATTATCTGGCTCTGTCCACTTTAACTAATTGTTTGGGTATGCTAAGATATTTCAGTTTTCAACTACTCTACGTATGGGATTTCTAGTCCAAGCCATAGTGTTATGAATAAGAACAGATGCTTTGAAGTCAGAAAAATGTGAGTTTCAATCCTACCTCCACCGTTTACTAGCTATGCAAACTTGGATAATCATTCTGTGACTCGTATCCCTCTTCTACAAAATGGAAATGCCATCTCACTCATGGGGCTGCTATAAGGATTAGTACTTGTAATGCATACGGAGCAGTGCTTGGCACAGTGCTTGGTCCCTAACCCATGCTCAGGAATGGCAGTGCTCTTCGTGAGTGCTCCTCTTCCTCCTCCTCCCCCTCCTCATCATAACCATACAACTCTCTCAGTAAATACTTGAAAAAATGCACAGAAGAATCAGCATAGAGAGATTTATGGCAAATCAAATCTCAAGGGATAGACAAGGAGGCCACTTAAACAAAGAGAATCTGAGGAAAATTTGTTATCTGTAGACTAGAGAGCAATCTTGAGACACCACTACTAAACTTAAGGAAACTCGTGATTATACAACCAGCAAGATCTGCGACCACTACCAAACTTAACGAAACTCGTGATTATACAACCAGCAAGATCTGCGAGGAGGTCAAAATGCTTCCGGGATAGAAGTGCGTTCTGTAGCAGAAGAGGCTGCTCCGCTTCCCTCTCCAGTGTCACGGGAAGAAGAATAAAATTGATCCACTTTGCCCTGCTCTCTAAAGCACAATTCAAAAGGTATTTTAACAAGTAGTTTAACTATGTTATATGTCAAACAGTCTTTTGTGATACGGCCTGAGGAACTAACAATCTTGTAGAACATTCTTCCTCAAAAGCATAATTGCTAAGTTCCAAGCAATTGACTTATACACAAATGTTAAATCACAAGCTTTTGCTAGCAGGGGAAAAGATGGTTTAATATAAACACATCAGGATAAACAAGCATATATATGAAAAAGCTAGGCCTCTAAAAAAACTGATGTCTCTAAGATGTTTATTTAACTCCTAACTCCCAGACGTTTCTCTCTTCTACCAACACAAAGTAACATCGCGGTAAGCCAAGTCTAAGTGCACCAGTGGGCCAAAACTAACTGATTTAAAGGTGTGATTTATGGTATTTAGGCAAGTGCTCTATATTTAGGGTTATCAGATAAAATAAAGGACTCTCACTTTCATTTGAATTTAGGGTAAATAATGAGTAATTTCTTAGTATAAGTATGTGTCATGCTTGATTTGCTAATCTTGAAACATTTTATTGTGGGATATATGATGTGTGTATATATACATATGTGTACACCTATTTACATGTGTTTATGTGTCTAGACATATATGTATCCTCTCTCTATGAGTGCACATGTATGTGCTACAAAGGACACACACACATATAAATATACTAAATCCATATACATATTTTATAGCCTTGTGTGGTGTTTTCTGATATCAAAAGGGTGATTTTTTCTGACACCAAATATGAGTTGTTTTTCCACATTGAGCAATTCTTCAATTCTCTGACACCAACAAGGAGGAGGAGGACAAGGAGGAAGCAAAAAAACAACAACTAAATCAACACCACCACACTGTAAGACCCATTTGAAAAATTGTATCAATTTATTTCTTTTACTTGTTTCCTGCTGTTTGTCAACAACAGGTAAAGAAGTAGTAGAAGTGACTTATTTATATTACTAAGAAATATAGCTTTGACATCTGGAAGACTGAGTATAATATTAATGTGCATAAGTACATTAAAGTTCCCATTTCTGGAATTTAGTAATCAACGAAAATTTATTGAGCAACTACTATAACTGCTACATATTATATTTTAAACTTTGTTCAGCATAAAATTAAGTAGAATTTTAAGTAAAGTTTTGATGATGGATTCACTGCTTTTAATCCATTGTGTTTGGTAACATGCATATAATAAATATCTCGAGTTTTATTATCAGGGATCACTTTATGCAAAGATGTAAAAGGCTGTTTACAAATAACCAGCAGGTAGTCAATCAGTTGATCAAGAGACATTTTTGAGAGCTTACAACGTGCAGGTACGAGAGAACTAAAAGCACTGACTGGGGAATAAAGCTTTGCAATGCCTTTTTATGAAAATTTGCCCTGGAAAGTCAAGCACAGCTTCCCAGGAAGAGAGCACTCAGAGTGAAAGATAGTGAGAATTTGCCAAAGGAAAGAGTGAAGAGAAAATCGTGTAAGGGCACGTGCAACGCACGGTGAGATGAAAGAGCATGTGTTCATCCATTTAGCAGCTTTATCCTGAACCCTGTTTACCTTCCAGATAATCGGAAAACACTCTGATGTTATTTTGTCTAGAAAACTAAGGTAATTCATTACTTCTGAGACATAACCCATACGTGTATACATGTAAATGCGGGGACATAAAGGAGGTTGGAGAGAGATGAAGTAATGGAGATCAGCAAGGGTCACATTACGAAGCCTTAGTCCACCATGCAGAGGCGTAGAATTTTACCCTCGAGGGTGGAAGAGCCACTGAAGAATATGGAGTGATAAGTAGCATGACCATACTTGGATTTTAGAAAAATCACATGGCAGCAGGGTAACTGAGTAATTAAAGGGGGGCGATCTTAGAAGCAGGGATTCTAACACAGAGTTATTATTATGTTTAGTAGTCTACCAGAAGTCTTGCTGCCTGCCAGGTCTTCATTTTCCTCCAGTTGGGCCTGATCTGCACCGTATCTATGGGCGAATGCAGAGCGTATCTGGAGAGAAGTTAGGGCCGTGACCTCAGGATCCTCTGGCTTTGAGCCTTAGTTCCATCACTTAGTACCTATGTGAACTTGGGAAAGTTACACAACCTCTTTCTGCCTCAATTTTATCATCTGTAAAACGAAAAAAGTAAAAATCTCTACCAGGCCAGGTTATTTTATGAATCAAATAAATTAATAGTTTAAAGCGCTTAATAGGGTTTCCAGATAAAATATATAATGTGCAGTTAAATTTGAGTTTCAGATAAACAACAAATACTTTTCAGTGTAAGGTATCACTAGCATTGCAGGAGTTTGTCCTAAATATTGCGTGGGACATATTTAAATTTAAAAGATAGATGGTTCATTGTTTACTCGAAATTCAAATTTCACTGAATGTCTTGGATTTTTATTTGCTAATTTGCTAATAAGACTTCCTTGCACTTAGTAAGCAGTGTATAAGTGTTAACTCTTATTACAACCAGCCTTTTTCACTCATTGACAATTATACCCCGGGCTCCAATAGACACTGGAGTCTGAAATCTCCTTCTAGATTTTCCTTTTACCAAGGCACATTATTCAAGTTCTCTGAAAATGGACACTATTATTCTGATTCCTATGAACCTGCTTGTATGTTATGACAGTTGAAATTGTGCTTTTGGATTTCATAAAATTATTTCACATATGCCCTTACAGAGACTTTCTCTGATTTTTCTGTGCAGCTGCTATAAAGAACAACATTCAATAGAGAGCTCAATATCTTTTAAATAATTATACACTTAAGTAAATTAGCTCAGAGGCTGGAGTTATGAAATAGTGTTTCCTTCTTGAATAACTGCTCTCTTCTTCTGCATCTCCTTATTGGTGTGTGAAGAAGCTCAGAGTCAAGTTTCCTGACTTCTTCTCTTATCTATTCTCCTCATCATCCTCCTAGATTTTGACACTTTCCTATATTCTTATTGTAATAAATTTTTGCTTTTGCAGTATTTGAATCTATTATTGCAAAGATTCTCAAATTACTTGGAAAAAGAGACAAGATCTATATATGCTTAAAAATCTCTATGAAAACCTAAAATTCTAACCTTATTCTTATGCTAAATATATTTTCTCTATCTGTTTACTGAGTTTCCAAAGCAGTGTTCCATTTCTGTGGGCCACTAGTAGTCAATTATCACATAGTCAGTTAACAATGGGAAAGATAAAGGGATTGTCCTTTTTTCTCTAGCTTTGCTGACTCTCTTGATAGAGAAAATTCTTGGAATCATAGATGTAAGGTTAATTAGTCCATGAAATAAGAAGATAGTTATCTACCTATCTCTTTTTAGCTTTACAAAAAGGGCTGGCAATTGAGAAAATAAAATTGTCTGTAGTATTCCACATATACCTTTCCTACCATCTCTTACACACAGACTGCAAGTTCTAGTGACAAAGGGTCTAATAAACTCATTCACACAAAAGTGGTAGCATTGTCATGCCTCCCACAGGTATGCACACATTTGGTTCTGTAACTACATGCTGAAACAAAGGGACACAGCTTTATAAAAATGCTCGGATACACTTGGTAAAATTTTAGGTATTGTGGCCTCAAGGTCTGGCTGAGTCCTCAGAGTGTGGAAATGTACCTGATATTGCTTAAGTCAAAGCACACTGGGGCAACTTCTCCAGTGTCCTCTGTAGGGCTGCGGACTTGGTCAGAAGAGAGCTCTTCATGCAAGAGTGAGAAAGAAACCAGGAAGCCCTTTTGTTGCCCTTGTCAAAAAAGAGAGGAAAATCTCCTGTCATTATCTAATTATTAAATATTGGATCATAGAAAAGCAAACCAATTTTATTATAAATAATATTAATTGTTTAATAATAGAGAATATAGAGAAAACAATGTTAGAACAAAGAAAGCACAGTCATTATAGAAGGAAACCACAAAGTATCTTTTAAATTAAGGAACGCATATTCTTTTCTCTCTCTCAGAATGCCACACACACAGTAAAGCTTTAAAACCTTTGTTAACAACTTTATGAATATTAAAGAATACCATGAAAACTTTCTTGTAAAGAAGTGATTTATTATTTAATACTTATTTTATTTTTATTATTGTTGCCAAGCAAGCAACTTCCTAGCGGTCAAATAAGAATGTTTTCATATTTTAATGCTACAACATTAGTTCATCTATTATTAATACAACTCGTAAATACTCTCATCATCAAAAATAGACTCAAACAATCTTATCTGGGCAGACTCAGACTTCATTTCTCCCCCAAGGGTTTCCAGTTTCTGGACTATAATTAGTTGTCATCTATTCTGACGGAGACAATTCTACCAGCCTTCCCCCATGTCTCAATAACATTCTTGACAGATTTTATATCCCGAGGCAACCCAAACAGTTTACTAAGTAAGACCCACTAGTAGAGAAGGAAAAGGTAGAATAGGAAAAACTTGTTATTTTTACCTAAAAGTTAATTAGGTGTTTTTGTAGGATTGTTTTCCTGAAAGCATTCATATTTTGCCAAATATGTGACACAGGCTATGTCACCCTTTAAAACAATTTTAGCCACTTGTTTTAACACTCTGATTGTACATATGCATGAAAAAGGAAGTATTTTCTTGATAATTAAGGACCTTCCATGAAAAATTTAATGCTGTTAAATGATTCTTTTACATTTAACTCTCATATGTTCTGTAAAAATGTCTCAACTGTCTTTTGTTTCCTAAAACAACTCATTGAGATAATAAATGGCCATATGAAAATTTTAGTAGATTCTACCCCAATAAATAATAATACTTCACAGTTACAGTTAACTTGAAGAAGCTAGTCTTTCTATGACGATCTCAAGGGGTATGTGAGCCTATCTCCTACACTGCAAGTATTGGGAAATGCTTCCAGAAGAAAGGCTAAAAATAATCATAACATTATCAAGCCAAAACTTCACTATCAAAGTGGTGAGAAAGGTGGAAAACATCTTGTTTTATTGTTGTTATTGTTGAGGAAGATTGGTCCCTGAGCTAACATGTGTGTCAGTCTTCCTCTATTTGGTATGTGGGACACTGCCACAGCATGGCTTGATGAGTGGTGTGTAGGTCCACGCCTGGAATCTGAACCTGGGCTGAACCCTGGGCTGCCAAAGCAGAGAACATGAACTTAACCACTACACCACCAGACTGGCCCCAAAAGCATCTTGTTTTTGAAGGCAGATCTTGGCTGTATCATATATAATAGCCATGTTTCAACCTCCCTGATTGGATAAGGTTTGCATATGAAAAATTTAAAAAAATTTTGAACTCCCATTCTTTTTTAGGCACTCTGCTCCTATTCTTGAGATAAAACAGTGAATAACTCAAGTTCCAATTTTCAAGATTCCAGTTTCTGGATCGAGTCTCCATAAGTAGATAAGTAAATGGACATTTATAGTATAGTGTCGTGAGTGCTATGATAAAGGTTCCAACACACAGAAGAGAGGCATCCCATACAATTTGGAGGTGAGATGGGCCTGAGTGCTTAGCAAAGTCTTCATAGAAGAAGTGACATCTCAACTGAATCCTGAAATATAAATAATAACTCCTTAATAGTTTGGCATGAGAGTACATGTAAGTCTTAACAATTCTGATCATAAGATTCTCTTTCCTAGAAATTTTCATTGCTCCTGGAAGTCCTCCTATCTATAGTTTTAACTCAGATTGTGTTCTCCACCTCTTCTACACTCCTCAGTTTAATCTTATCTTACGAGACTGTGGAGAAGAATGGAGTGTTACAGGAAGCAAAGAAAAGTATGTTTTTGTAGATCACAAGAGAAATGGCTAGTCTTTTGAGATGGTAAAGCACACTAGTTAAGAGTGTGAACTGAGGTTGTTTCTGTTATATTCCTGGTTCCAATGCATCATCTATCTATGATTTTGAGAAATTACTTAATCTCTCATTGCTTAAATCTCCTCATATAAAATATTGTCAAATCACAAGGTTACGATGAGTATTGAGTGAGTTAACGAATGTGCTACATGTAAGTATATTCACTGTTAGCTATAATGATGACGATGTTGACAATGATGATGACATTTCATCAGCCTAAAAATACAAGGTGAATATTTAAATGTTGTTGCCTTCATGGTCATATTCTAAACCAGGTTTAACAAATTCAATTAAATCAAGCTAAATTCCCCTTTAGATTGAGACAAGATGGAACACACATTCCTTAAAAGTCTTGCTTTGAGATAAATATAGCATACCATTTACCTCAAGTTTTCTGTAGCTAGATGGAAATAAAATACATTTAGAATTTCCATTTCTAGTCATGACACAGTTGCCGTATCAGACTCATGCATTTTTTTGTAAACAAGTGTGAAAAGGAACAAAATATATGAGACAATCGTTTTCAAGTAGTGGACAACAGAGAGCATGAAGCTATTTTATTTGAAATAAGAGAAACAGTCTTATAAGTGAGCTCTGCACTCACCCTGACTTCCTGCTTAGGATTTTTTTTTAGACAACGGCACAAAGAGGAGGAACTCAAACAAAAAGCTGCAGACTCAATTAATGAAGCAGGCAGAAATAAGAGTTCAGAGCTTCTCAGGTAGAATAAGTTTGTGAAGCAGAAGAATAGAAAGGAGAGCCTCACAGAGAAGAAACTTTTATGCCAGTATGTCATTCCTTCTGTTCCTTGACTGAGGGCAAGCCTACGAATGCTCAGGGTAAGACTTTAAGGACCTGGCAGAGAGCAACTCCTGGGGAATAATAACTGAATGAAGACACTGAGGTTGCTCACTGCTGGAAAACATTACAGTATGGCCTAGCTAAAGTGTAGACTCTTGCTGAGTCCAAGTATATAGTTGCTATTTCAGAAAGACCGTGTTCCAAAGAAAGATCGCAGGCTAAAAGTAAGCAAAAAATTGAAACAGAACCACCCAAAGCATAAAATGGAGGCTCATAGTGACCGATCGTTGATTTACTTGTCTGCCAGAACAAAGTATAATACTTTAAAGGAAGAAAAATAATCCAGACATCTTACAATATAGCAAAAATTCATAATTACTAGATATGAGAAAACAGAAACAGGTATTCTTCCAATAAAAGAATAAAAGTACTAATAGAAACAGACCCCTAGACGACACTGCTATTCTAATTTGTTGATAAGGACCTTCAAACAAATATTATATGTACATGTTCAAGGATTTGAAGGAAAAGGAGTACAATTGAGACCAAAAAAATGGAGAATATCAGTAACAAAGACAGAAATTATAACACAGAATTCTAGTGAATTCTCAAAAATTCAAATATAAAATATCTGAAATGAAAAAGTCACAGGATGAATTTAAAAGCAGAAGCATCATTGAATTTGAATTCAGATTAATAGAAATTATTCAAGATAAAAATAACAACAAACACATAACAACAGAGATTGGATTGGTGGTTACCAGAGGGGAAGGGGGGATGGAGGGGGTGAAAAGGATGATTAGGCACATGTGTGTGGTGACAAATTGTAATTAGTCTTTGCGTGGTGAACATGATGTAATCTACACAGAATTCAAAATATATTGCAGTGTACACCTGAAAGTTATATAATGTTATAATCCAATGTTACTGCAATAAAAAAAAAGAAAAGAAATTATTCAAACTAAGCCAAACAGAAGAAAATCTTGGTGGAGAAAAAGGAAACAGACTCGATTACCTGAGGGATCAAGCATGATGGACGTGCAATTGGATTCCCCAAAGGAAAGAAGACAGAAAAGGAGAATTTTGAAGAAATATTGGCCTCCAAATTTCCCAAATTTGTTGAAAAATAAGAGCTGACAGATCCATCCACCTCAAAGGAAGATAAACATAAAGAACTTATCATATTATCATAGTCAAACTTCTGGAAACCTAAGATAAAGAGAATAGGCAAAGGGCAAAAGAACCCCTAGATACAAGATATCAATATTAAAAATTCCAGCTCAACACAGTGAACGCACACTGAAAATGGATAAACATCTTCAATGTGTTTGAAAAAAATATTAATGACCTAAAATTCTATATCTGAAGAAATCATCCTTCATAAAAGGAGCTGAAATTGAAATAAAGAAATTTTAGATAAACAAAAGCTGAGAGAATTAGTTACCAGCAGATGTTACTATAAGAAATGGTTAAGAAAGTTCTTCATGCTGAAGAGAAATGTTACCTGAGAGAAACTCAGAAATTCAGATAATGAATAAATGAAGAGGATTTAAAATGGAAAATATAAGCATAAATGTAATTTTTTTAATTTTTAATATCTTTAAAGGACAACTTACTATTTAAAGCAAAAATAGTAATGTTATAACACGTATGAATAAAATATATGATAATGAAGGCACAAGGCTTTGGAGGAATAAGTGGAATTATACTTTACTTTGTTACTTTTCGTGTGAAGTAGTACAGTATTAAATCTAAGCAGAATATGAAAAGTTAACAATATGTTGTAATCCCTAAAACAAAATTGGAAAACTTACACTATCTGCTAACAATATGTGCGGTAGTAACCAAAGGAATGTAGCTTTCACATAAGGATAAAAAAAAAACATGGTAATGGAACAAAATAGATTCCAGAAATAGACTTGTACCTATATGATCACTTGATTTTCAACAAAATTGTCAATACAATGAAATGGGAAAAGGACCGCCAGAATAATCATATTAAAGGAACAAAAACAAAATAACAAAAAACCTTATCTATTCCACTTCATATCAAAGAAACCCCAATTTAAAACAGATCATAGACCAAAATGTAAAATCAAATATTTCAAAGGTTCTGTATGAAAATAAAGGTAACTACTTTCACAACCTTGGGCTAGACAAAGACTTCTTAGATAGGACACAAAAAGCTCTAATTATATAGGAAACCAGCCCCAGAATCCATAAAATTGCTAGGACCTTTTGTTCAGTTTCCTCATCACCCACCAGCCTGTTGTTCCAGAGCAGGGAAAATGGAACGGGTTTTAGTTTCTTGCTTATGCTGTCATAGTAAGTGATTAAAGGCTTGATTGTTGCTTTCATTTTTGTCTTGTTGCTTTAATGGCTACGATAACATCTGACCGTTCAGCTCTCTCTCCAGCTCAGCTGACTTCCTGACATACCCAAATCAAATGGGAATAAGTAGACATCTAGATGATTGAGACTCTTCTTAAATTAAAATTTAACATTATTATCAATAAGAAAACATGAAATTAACAGATTATCATAGATAAATCACTTGTCTCTGAAATTGATTTTAGTAGATATTGATGTGGTACTTAGGTGTTCATTTTTGGGAAGGGATTGATAATTGTTTGGTAAGTGCTAAAGGCCTTTATTTTTGCTACAAACATTTTTCTGTTGTGAAAAATAAATAGAAAAGAGTATAGAAATCAATAACTATACAGCCTGAAGAAATATGACAGAGTGGGCAAGCACCTCTAATTATCAATCAGGCCAAGATATAGGACATTAGCAACACCCAATAACACCTAAGGCTTTTCCTCTCCCCCAAGTACCGCCCCCCTCTCTCTTTCCAAAGTTAAGAATTGTGAAGATATCTAACATTATAGATTAGATTTTCCTGATTTTTAACTTTCTATAAGTGAAATTATAAGAATTATAAGGCATTCTTTGTCTCTTTTGCTTAACATTAAGTTTGTGCTCTTCTCTTATAGACTCTTCTCTGTAATTTATCCTATTTTTACCTCTACATACATCATTCCACATTTTTTATTATATTTTTTATATTTTATTTTTATGTTTTTAACATTTTTAATATTTTTATATTTTTATACTTTATATTTTACTATATTTTTTATATTATGGATCTTAAAAATGAGGTAACTAAAACTAAAACTTAATGAATCACTTTAACAGCAGATTAATCATCATTGAAGACAGGATTTGTGAATAGAAAGATAGAGACAAAAATTCAGTTAAACAATTTCCATTTGATTCCTGTTCATACTTTTCAGTTCTCTCCAGCATATTTCGCAATTTCTTGATTCATTAATCAGGTTAATTTAAAGTCTGCATTTCTGCCTTTGTAACTCCATTATCTGGGTTTACGTGGGCCTGTATCTATTTTCTGTTTTTGTCTCTTGATTAATGTTCAAGACTTGTCTTTTCATATACTTGGTTATTATGAATTAAGTGCCAGACATTGCAAATAAAAGTTATAGTTATAATTTAAGGTTCTGAATGAATTTGTATTCTTTCAGAGAGAATTTATTTTTGCTTCTGACAGGCTGCTAGCTATGGGAACCAGCAATTCCATATAATCTTGATCTAATCAGGGAAGCACAGGATTCAAGGATAAACTTCGGTCCTTCGAAGGACAAGTGGAGTTCCACTTTGCACTTACTCCTGGCTTATAGTCCTTATGAATCCCACTGCATGCGTGAGTTGTTTCTAGACTCCTCCTTGGGAGGCACTGACCTTCACTTCATACCACTCTTCCATGTGGCTTCATGAATCTACCGACAGCTCCTCTCAGTTCTTCAGTCTCTCAGACACCTTTTAAAAGTCAACAACTGCTTCAAGGGGAAGACAGAAACATAATAAAAAGAAAGCCTAGTGGAACTTGTAAAATGTAGTAATATGATATTTGAAATTAAAAATTCACTGGAGAGATTACCCACTAGACATGGCAGAAGAAAATATCCAACAAAAAAAATCCCTTTAAAAATGTGTTCTTGTGCCTTTGATCATATTTTCTTCTGTTTTCACAGTGTCTAGTGACATCTAGATGACAGAAATTTCTTAACTTGGATCCCCTGTGTGAGGATGACATGGATCACAGTGCCCACTGAACTCAGATAAACATGTAGTTCAAGAGAAATGTGAACCTTTGATTTTTCAAGTCCCTGAGATTTGGGGTTGCTTTTTTACTACAGCCTATTCTATAGTATCCTGACTAATAAGGATGCCTTAATATTGGAAAATCTATTGATGTAATTTACCTCATATCTTAAAAGAGTGAAAGGAAAGTTGGAATGATTATATCAGTATATGAGGAAAGTATATGATAGCTTTTATCACACATACATATTAAAAACACTTAACAAAGCAAGAATAGGAGGAAGTTTAATATTTTGAAAGATCCTGGTACAAATTCTTCATAAATTTTAAATAAAATTTTCATTTCATAAAAGTTCTAGATTTTCTGAAAAATTATGAAGGTAGTATAGAAAGTATCACCCAATTTCTTGATTATTAATATCTTACATCACAATGATACATTTGTACAATTAATGAACTAATATTGATATGTTGTTGTGATGGTTCATTTTATGCGTCAATTTGACGGGGCTAAGAGATGCCCGTGCCCGGATACCTGGTTAAACATTATTTTTGGGTGTGCCTGTGCAGGTGGTTCTGGAAGAGATTAGTATTTGAATCAGTAGACTGAGTAAAATTTCACCCTCATCAGTGCAGGTGGGCATCATCCAATCTGCTGAGGGCCTGAGTAGAACAAAGAGGTGGAGAAAGGGTGAACTCATTCTCTCTGCTTGAGCTGAGGCATCTATCTTTTCCTGCCCTCAGAAATGGAAATTGCTGTTCCCAGTTCTCCTGCTCTCAGACTCAGACCAGCATTCATACCATCACCTTCCCCTAGCCAATTTCTGAGGTCTTTAGTCTCAAGTCAAATTATACCACTGTAATTTACCAAATTATACCACTGGCTTCCCTGGTTCTCCAGCTTGCAGAGAGCAGATTGTGGGACTTCTTAGCCTCCGTAAACATGTGCACCAATCCTATAATAAATCTCCTGTCTCTCTCTATATATCGTATTAATTTTTTTCCTCTGGAAAACTCTAATACAATTGTTATTAACTAAAGTCCATTCTTAGTTTAAATTCCCTTAACGGCTATCTAACGATTTTTTCTATTCCGGGATCTCATTCAGAATACTATGTTATATTTAGTCATCATGTTTCCTTAAGGTCCTCTTGACTGTGACATTTTCTCAGATTATCTTTGATATTAATAACCTTGACAGCTTTGAGGAGTATTGGTCAGATATTTCGTAGAATACCCCTTTATTGGAATCTGGTTCATTTTTTTCTCATAATAGACTGAGTTTTATGTTTTAGGCATGAAGACTACTGACATTAAGTCCTATTTTCATCACATCATATCAAGAGTACATATTACCAACATGACATCACCGTGATGCCAGCCTTGATCACCTGGCTGAGGAAAAGTTTGTCAGGTTACTTCATTGTAAAGTGGCTTTATTCCCACATACTGTATTCTTGGTAAGGAAGATACTAGAACAGCCCACACTTAAGAAGTGGGGCGTTATGTTCCTACTTCTTGAGGGCAGAGTGTTTACATAAATTCTTTGTAATTCTTCTGCATAGGAGATGTCTCTTTTCTCCCAATTATTTACTTATTCAATCATTTATTGACATCAATAAAGACTCATGGATGTTTATTTTATACTTTGGTTTATAATCCAATACTTTGTTATTTTGTTGTCCAAATTGATTCATCTTTAAGCCTTGAGAACGTTTTCCAGTTAACTCCTGTGTTCCTTTGACATACCCCCATCATTGTGGGGTTTAGATATTTTTGAGCACTTCCTTCCTTTCTGACACTAAAAAAAGTCCATGCTCATCTTGTATATTTCAATGCTCCAGCGCTACAGTCAACTACTACTTTAAAGGGTCCTGGTTCCATTTATTGGAGAATGGTATTAGAAACCAAAATCTGAGCGCCAGATTTACTTTTTCCTACTGGAGTGTAATTGAGTCTAGGTCATATCAGGTGACAGCGTGAGGAAATATATGTGTTCAATAAATATTTTAATAATGAAGTATTAGATACATTCTCACTAAAGTCATAAACCATGCATGGGTGCACATTGCCATCATTTTACTTCAACATCATAAAAAATATCCTAGCCAGTGCAGCAAGACAAAGACAAAAAAATTAAATATCTGATAAAATTGAAGATATACATACACTTAAGCTAGTTGTTCCACTCCTAAAAAAACTTCTTTATGTGCAGAAGGATATGAATATGAATGTTAATAATAGCATTGCTTGGAGCACTAAAAATTGAAGCAATGTAATATTCATTTTAAGTATAATAAATACATTGTGGAATATCATATTCGTCTCCCTTTACTGCTAATTGAAATGGATGAACTAAAGTCATATATATTCAATTTATATATATATATATATATTTGAAATACAATTTGTTCAGTGAAAACAGAAAATGACTGGATTATGAAAGAATATCCCATTTATATAGTTTAAATACATGTAAAACAATAGTATATATTATTTATAGGTATATACATATGTAGTAAAAACAAAGTTTAAATATGAAGAAGAATGAATAGTATTTATGATGGGTAGGAAGGAGGGTGATTGAAATCAAAGGGGTACTTAAAGCGTTCTTTTTGAAGTCATTATTGATCTCCACATTGTTCGATTCAATGACCAACTTTCGGTCATGATCTCACGTGACATATCCTTAGTTACCAAAGCTAATAACACTCCCAGAAGTGTTCTGTTCACTTGGCTTCTGTACATCACATTCTCTATTTTTTTCCTTTGACACTGGTTGTACTTTGTCTCTTTTGTTAACCCCAATTCTTACCAATTTCTTAAATTTAGAGTGCCCTAGAGATCATTTGTTAAATCTTTTATTTTCTTTATCCCATCAGTGATTTCTTCTGGTTCACAATTTTAATTATCATCCAAGCAATGATGAATCCCAAACATCTCTGGTCCAGACTTCTTCACTGAGTTCCATAAATCTATATATAACTGTGCCTGAACATCTCTAGTTGGAGCATCTGAAACTTGAAATGCTCAAAAGCAAACTGTGGATTATTCCTCTAGAACCTGCTCCACCCACACACATTCTTCCCCATTTTGGGCTCCGTCATTCCATTCCATTAGAAACAACAACAAACTTGATTCATCCTTGAAGCATTTTATTTACACCACTCATCTGATATGTCAGAAAAATTGACTTTCCTTCAAAATAGGCATAGACCCTGACCATTTCCTACCACCTCCTCTACTCTCAAGCCTTCTCTACAGCACTCTTACTGCTCAACCATGTTACTATGATGTTTTCCTATCCCTACTTCTGTTCTTGTTCCCACAGAGTCTCTTTGAAACACAGCAGCCAAAGGCAGTGCAATCAAGTCACAGCTCTGCTAAATACCCTCCAGTGACTCCTCAATCTATTCAGAGTAAAACTAGTAGCTTCCCAGAGGCCTAACATACTCTGCATAATCCATGTGTCAGTCAAAACTCTGAACTCATCACATACACTGCTTCATTTGCCACACTGCCCTTCATGCCATTTATCAAATATGCTGGGTGTGCTCCTGTCTCCGGGTCTAACCACTGTTCCCTCTGAAATGCTGTGCCCAAACGTCTCCTTTTCCTCCATTTTTATCGTAATTTCTTAAAATTAAAAAAAAACAACAAAATAAGAAAACCCCTCATGTCTTCCTCAGACCACTTATAGTGTTTTAGTTTTTCCTAGCATGCCTCATCTTTTCCCATACTATGTAGTGAATTTATTTATATGTTTACCTTCTTTTTCTTCCAATTAATAGATACACTTCAAGATTCATGATCTTTCTTGGTTCCTATTGCTACTTTAAGTCCACCATACAGAAGGAACTCAATAAATATTTATTGAATTAACGAATTTATCTTTAGAAAGGTAAAATATAAAATAGCCTGGAAATATGCATTAGAATACAGAAAAATGCATTCTCATAAGATTTTTGGTAGTTTATTTTTAACTGCTTATTTAAGACAAATAATATAATAAAGGAGCCCATTGTGTTACTAATTACAGTCATGACTGAAAGTACTATTATTCCCTAAAGGAAAAATTCCCTCATTTGCAAAATAATAAAAGGATACAAGACATAATTACATAAGAATCTTGAGGTAATAAAACACAGGGATAAAAGAACTAATTTTTAGGCAATACTCTTTACTTTTTAAAATATACACTAGTAAACTGATATGACCTTCAAAATGTTAAAAAACAAAATAACTAAGCTCTGAATTTCATTTGATGGGCGACGTGGCTGGCTTCTAAAAAGTCATCTTTATTATGAAAAGAGCAACTGGAAATATCTCAGCAAAGAAGTCTCAGGGGATTCTCGTATCAGAGATGGCTGAAACAACCTAGTTGGGTTGGGGATTGGACATGACTAGTTCAAAGTCAGTGAACTGTGTGTGGCATGCCGAGAATAAAGACTTTTTCTGAGAGAAGGTTATAAAAAGTTCTCCCAAAGAGAGATGTACCTGTCATTGATTTCTTATACTCTAGTACAACGGAAATGAAAGAGTACAGTTTCTCTCTGGAAGATTAAAAACAGGAGCTTTTAGCTGGCCCTTTTACCATTTCTATAATCCTTTGTGAGCAACTGTAATTGTTATTGTATTTGTCTTGTTAAAAGGTGTTTGGTGGAAAAAAATTTTAATTAAAAGAATCAATGGCACAGTTATCTTTCGTTTTTCCTTCTTGTAGGGGATAAAGTCTTAACACCAAAAGACAAGATCTGGAAGTCACTTTACTTCAACTTTAAACTAAACAAATAAACCTCTTCATCTCTTTTGTCCAAATCTAATAGTGACATGGTATCACACAATTTGTTAGGAGAAAATGGATCCCAGGTAGCCTGTGAAATTGTAAGGGCTTGTATAAAATTAAATACAATCAATACCAGTTGCAATTGAAGGGGTTCAGAACAAGCCACCCCAAAGTGTGTCACTTTGGCACATGGATTATTTTGAGCTGAAGGTAATCAAGACCCAGCAAACTCAGGAAAATCTTTTACCTCTCCCTTACCCACCTTAAAGATTTTAAATAGGGGGCCTGGCCAAAAAAAGTGCTATTACCAGAGATAACTTTTTATCTGAAAGACCTATTTGTATGGTCAGGCAAGCATCTTATTACCAACATCTGCTCTTCTTATCACTCTGTGAATTACTTTCCTTCCCTCTGAAGTGCCAGATAACCTATCCCATTCCTTAGTTCAGGATGGCATAGAAGTCTTAATTGCTTGACTTGACCTTGAGTCTCATTGTCTTTGTGGTGTTCCTGTACATACATAATTAAATCTTTTTTCTCTTGTTAATCTGCCTTGTGTCATTTGTATTGTTAGACTAACCACAGAACCTAAAAGAGTCGAAAGAAAACTTTTTCCTCCCTGACACAATTCATCCGAGTACATTTATCACTTACAAATGCAATCACTTACGTATGCACAAAGATATCCATTTTTTCAATAACACTCAAGAACAAACTATCTTGATTTACTATATCCATTGAAACACACATGACACTTTTATGCACCCTTCATGGTTGATTGTAAGAAAATTACTGATTTTTGGTGATGTTTAAAGATAAAATTGGCATCCTTTGATTCTGTGTGATTTGATTTTAAGTCTTGCTAATGGGTAGACAGATTATATAAATACATTCTGATTGTTCTTCCATCCCCATTATCCAATAAATCACCCACAGATAACATGATATAGGATGTACTACTAGTAATTCTCAGCCAGTTCTTTTAATGTACATTCTGATCACTAAATGGTCCACTTAGTGAAATTTTGTGATAAATATTGAAAGTGGAAGTATATACAAATAAAATTAGGCTTTCTTCATTTGTTACAGTCATACCTAAAAAGCAGTTCGATTTTCACCCAATTTTGAAGCTTTGTTTTGGATACTTTATATTGGGATGTAGTCTCTGCAGTGTAGACAACATTTTGGGGCAGGTACCCAAGAGGAACCACAAAGGATGACAGCAACCACCAAGAACGGTAGAAAATTCATGGCAATAAGAGGCTTCTGTCACTGGAAATAAGGAGAGATCTCCCGTTTATCATAGGCACTATGGAGAGAGGTTTCAAATAAAACCCTATAATTTAAGAATTGCAGAAGTAAATGCTTTAAAGAACAAGTTCTGTTTTGTGACTGAGCTCCTTACATGGGCAAGTCTATATAGCAAGCCCTTGTGTGCTAGACCCAGAGTTTTATATAATTATGCTTCATGTTTTGCAAGCAAAATAGAGCATCTAACTAGTTAGCTCTAACTGAGATTCTAAAATGAGGTTAAAAAAGATGAAGAAGACATTGGGGCCGAGCTGGTGGCATAGTGGTTAAGTTCACTCACTCCACTCCAGTAGCCTGGGGTTCACAGGTTCGGATCCTGTGTATGGACCTAGCACCAGCCATCAAGCCATGCTGTGGCCGCATCCCACATAAAACAGAGGAAGATTGGCACAGATGTTAGCTCAGCGACAATCTTCCTCAAGAAAAAAGAGGAAAATTGGCAAGAGATGTTAGCTCAGGGCCAATCTTGCTTACACACACACACACACACACAAAAGATGAAGGCATAACTGGTGTGCATGATGTAAACATAAAACATTTTTTTTTGAAAACTTGTAGAAAAGAAGTAATCTTTAAAGGTCCTGTTGCTCTAGTATATGTTCAGGGCCCAACAATTTAGTTTAACTCTAATTTGATTTCCCTCAGTACATTATCTTTACAAGACTATCTTATGATTCTGAGACACACATACACATATTATATACCTACTATAAGTCATGATAGCTTAAAGTCCAGTTAACATCCAATTTCTTTAAATCTTATGAGCTCAGTAAAGTGTAATTCCATCTTTTCATGGGCCCTTGCTTTAAGCTGTATAGTTCTGATAAATTATTTGTTGACTAATAAGTAATTCACAATATAAATTTCACATTTTCCATATTGTTTTCTTTAAGTGAACCTGTTTATCTTTTTTCTTTTCATATTTCAAAAGGCCATCTTTGGGGCCAGCCCAGTGGCATAATGGTTAAGTTTGCACAGTGGCCTGGCGTTCACAGTTTCAGATCCTGGGCGTGGAGCTGCACATTGCTAATCAAGCCATGCTGTGGCAGCATCCTACATACAAAATAGAGGATGATTGGCAACAAATGTTAGCTCAGGGTCAATCTTCCTAATCAAAAGAAAAAAATGGGCATGTTTTAAGTGAAACACTACGCTGTTGGGAGAATGTAAAAAACAAAAATTTGCTTAAGATTCCAAGAATAAGAATTAGCATTGAGACTCACTTCTCCAAACTTCCACTTAAGTCAAACAAGGAGAGTGTTGCAGCAAATGTATCTTCCAGCTCAAAAACAAAAGAAAAATTACATTTTTAATGAATTGAAGTAGATTCTGATAGAATCAGTATATTTCATCTGGCATATTACTTTTCTAGGGTGACCAAAACAAAGTACCACAGACTAGGCAGCTTAAACACAGAAATTATTTTCCTCAAATTCTGGAGGCTAAAAGTCCAAGATCAAAATGTTGGTAAGGTTGGTTTCTTCTGAAGCCTTTCCTTGTTTTGTTGATAGTGTCTTCACTTGGTCTTCCCCATGTACCTGTCTGTATCCAAATATCTCCTTATAAAGACAATAATCATGCATTAGAGCCCAACCTAATTGATCTCATTTCAACTTAATTATCTTTTAAAGATCCTGTCTCCAAATACAGTCACATTCTGAGGTACTAGATGTTAGGACTGCAACCTATGAATTTTAGGGCACACATTTCAGCCCACAACACCTGGTAAAGTCACTTTGCCCTGAATTATATTCTGATTTTCAACTACATTCTGAGACTTAAGTCTGAAGTTCATAATGAAATGCAAATCTTCAGTCAGATAAACACACATCTCCCATGCAAATTTAGGACATTTGGTAGGATAAGTAAATTGAATAGTCGTGGAAAAATAAATGCCGGAAGTGTATTTCATGCCACAGAATGGAGAATTACACGTGGGATTGGAAGTTAAGAGTGATCAAGAAGACTAGATCATAAAATTGGATAGAGAAGTGTTTTCTGATATGGGAACATCCTTTCAAAATACTAGATATAAAGTCCCAAGAAGAGCCCAAGGATGGTGCAAACCCCTTAATATAAGATCTACTGAAAGCTTGGAGAAAGCAATGGACACACTGACCAAAATTGAAATGCCTAAATTCCCATGGAAGAAGAGGGAGAGAGAGATGTAAAGATTCAGTGATATAGGCACATTAGAAAAGATAAACTGTACAAGTCCAGAACACCCATTAGATAATTATGTTTCATGAGAAAGTCAAGGCATACCATTGATTAAGGCCATGAAAAATGCACTGTTGAGAGGGATATCATAAAAATGTTCAGTTGTGTCTCTTTTACAGCCAGCCCTGAGAGTAAGATAAAACTTTTTAAAAAAATTTGGCCTTCTGATGAGTAAAGGGATAGTAGAGTCCAAAAGTGAGAGGTGGCAACATTTAACCACCAGAAGCCAGGGGTCACAATTATTGCAATGGTCACCAAGATCAGATTGGCCTTTGTAACGGCCTGATATGTAGAGAGTTGTAGGGATAGTTAATAGAATGCAGCATCCTGAAGTACAAAATAAATGAGTATAAAACAATGTTAAACCTCATATTGTGTCAGCAGAAGAAATGAATGATGGATGCCTGGGAGGCAGAGACCAATCACCCCAATAAAAGTCACGGCCTGATGTAGAGTTTTCAAATTTGAGACAGTTTCAAGACCCAGAAACCAATATATGTGTTGGTTGCCATACGTGCAGGGAGAAGAGCCATGAAACACTGGTTAAGTATAAATGTTAAGGGTTTGCCAGCTCTTACCCCAAGGGACCTTTGGTCATTTACTCAGGTAACTGTGCACCAGGGAAGGAGAATGTCCAGATGTTTCAAAGGCCTTTGAACACAGAGCATGAGTTTAACTGTTGCCAAGAGCTCTAAAGCATCATCATACACCACAACCAGCAGCCCCAGACACTCCTCTCCCTCAATCAACAAACTCCCTGTAGAATCCAGTTAGATCCTAGAAGATGAGTGTGGACCACTGCAAGTTCATTCAAGTATTAGGCCAAATTTTAGCCATAATGTCAGATGGTCAGATGTACATAGCAGGAGCTGAGGTACGTGGTTTGTGGCAACTAATTTGGCAAACAAAATTTTTCTATCTCATCAGAAGAGAGAAACATTTTGTAAAAGAGGAAAAAAAATTGTATTCACACAGAGTAGACAACAATACAAATTTATATATTTTTTCCCATAGAAGTGTTAATAGTTCATTCCTTTGATCATAAAATAATGCAAAGAGGTCTGTGGACATCCCACAGAACATCATATTTATCAATTACATTGATAAATTATGTTGAATGGACTGGATGAGCATGAGGTGGCTTGCATTCAGGAGGCCTTACTAAGATATATGTGCTCCAAAGGATGGAAGACAAACCATATGAAAATTCAGATATCTACCACATCCATCAAACATTTGTTGTTGTGATAATCAGTTACAAGCAAGGACACGCCTCTGAAATAGAAGGCAACTTATTGCTTCTTGCACCTGTTATCATGAAGAACAAAACACAACTCCTTCCAGCTTTCAGTGGGACCCAGAATAGAAAAAGTCTCTGTGGTTGATTAAGACTGATGCAAGTGGTCCTGCCACTTACGTCATTAAATCTAATAAACTTAGTACATCCTACAGTATTGGAGTTTTCTATGGTGCAAAAGATGCTGTATAGAATTTGTGTCAAGATCCAGTGGGAGAATTACAGCTCAGATCCCTGGAGTTTTGGTCCATGCCATTGAGACCCACTATGGTGGGTAGAATAAGGCCTGCCTACTCAAAGATATCCACACACTAACTCCAAAATCTGTGAATACATGGAATAAAGGACCTCACACATATGGGTAAGATTATGGAATTTGAGATGGGGAAATTATCTTGGACTAGCCAAGTGGGCCCAATATAATTGCATGAATGCTTCAAAGTGGAGAACCTTTCCAGTGTCCAGAAAGACATGTGATGAGGGAAGACTAGTCAGTGAGATGCAATGTTGCTGCATAAAGATGGAGGAAGGAGGTCAGGACCCAAAGAATAAGGACAATCTCCAAAAGCTGGAACAAGTAAGAAAACTGATTCTCCTCTGGAGCCTCCACATAGGAATTCTGCCCTGCTGACACTGATTTTAGCCCAGGGAGACCCTTGTCAGACGTCTGACCTATCAAACTGTAAGATAATAAATTTGTGTTGTTTTATGACACTAAGTTTGTAGTCATTTGCTACGAAAGCAATGGGAAATTAATACAAATATTGGTACTAGGAGCGGAATGCTACTGTAACATACCTAAAAATGTGGAAGTGACCATGGAACTGGGGAGTGAGCAGAAGCTGAAAAAATTTTTAGCAGCATAACTGAAAAAGCCTAGATTTCCTTGAATAGACTGTTAGTAGAAATATAGATGTTAACTCTGCTAGTGAGGACTTGGATAGCGTTAAAGAACTTGATGGGGGAACGTGAATCTCCCTGGAGAATACGTAAATTGTTGTGAATACTCTTACTGAACAACAAAACTTTATCAAGTCACACATTCTAGATTTGAGAAAATAGAACGCTGTGTAATCCAGTTTGGGCAGGAATATTGGAATCCAGGTAGTCTCACTGGTGAGAATAGAGCCTGTTAAGCTTTTCTGGAAAGTAATACAGCCAAACTTGATCAAAATAAGCATAACAATACAGTTACAAAGTAAGCGTAAACTCAGATATGCACCTGCTGGGATTTTTTGCAATGTTTGTATATAATTTATCCAAGTTTACGTATGCACATACATATGTATAAGCCAGAGGAACTCACACCCTGGGAATAAGTAAGGGAAAAGTGAAAGCCCTTTATAGAACACTATTAATTAAAGATCCATACACATGGTAATAATGGACTCATCTTAAAAGCATGTTGCTGAGTGAAAAATTTTTAAATGAAGTCTGGAGCGCAATTCTATAAAGATGAATTCAATTTATTTATGCACAAAATAAAAATACAAGTTTTATATTAACGTACAAATAAAAATATATCTATGTTTTCCCATGAGGGTAAGAGGATGAGAGAAAAAAATTAGAGATAAAATTCAATAAATAAATAAAAGAGAAGTCGCTCAAGTATCAATGATATCAGTGTGGCAGGAACAGAGGAGTATGACTAACTCGATTCTTTGCACATATGTAAGTTAGTATATAAATAATGACATGTGTAACTAAAATTTAAAACATACATTTTATCATGTGCATGGATTTCATATTGAGTTAGACTATAGAATAAAAATAAATAATAGTTTAAAACATAAAGAAATTAGAAATATATTCAAAAAGAAATATATGAAAAGCCTAATTTTTACAACTTTAGGTTTATTAATTTATACTAGTCAGCTGCATTAACTATCATAAGCATATCTGTTTATTAATACTGGAATCTCACGTATTAAAAAAAATAATCATTCATCTAACATTGTTTTGCCTCAAAGGTTTTTAAGGATTAAATGAATTAATATATGTACATCACTTAGAAAGTATCTGGCGTATGAAAACACTACAGGAGCGTTAGCTATCATTGTTGTTATTGCCCTAAATTAAAGCCAAGAGAATTCCATAAAAAAAATTTAAAATAGCTATCTAAAGAAAACAAACTATTTAGGTATTAATTTTAGTGCAAAAATATATTTGTTCACAGTTTAAGCTCAAAAAAGGCATACCTAGTATTTGATTTAATATTTTTTTCTATTTTCTAAAAATAACTTTTTGCTTTGTAATAAATATTCCTTGGATTAGATATGTTGCATCTTTCTACTAAGCAATTTTTAATGTATATTCTAAACCATCAGTATTAAACTGAGAGTAATTATCTCTCAAAACAAGACATGACGTCCACACCCCAAATTTAGCAATAACCTTCAGCTCCTTGGTTCCTACCCTGAAGTGTGGCTTTCCGTGTGGGTAGTGTAAGTATATAATTTGTCCTTCAAACTGGGACGCTTTTGAGAATTGATAACTATACCAAAAAAAGGCATAGTCCCATACAGTCCCAGTTAAAATAGGTTATCTAGTCATCCCAAGAATAGGCATAAAGACAGTACACCCTCTCCTGAGAGTGACCTTAAAATCTAAGTTAGGATCACCTTCCTATAAACTGGGCTCAGAGAAACGTAAGTGCAAATCCACTTGGAATCCTTGTTTTCTCTCCAACTTTAGTGCCACAACAGTAGCGTGAGCCGTCATCTTCTCATGCCTAGATCGATGTCACAGACTCCTAACTAAGCTACCTGCTCTCCCTTCTAATCTTCCCCCAATGCATCATCCACGTGGCAGCAAAATTCATCCAAGTCACAAGATCCCACTTCTGACCTCTGGAAACATCTCAATGACTTCTCATTGGCCTAAGAACAAAATCCAAACTCTTACGTTCTACAAAGCCCCTTATGGGTTGGTCTCTGACTATCATTCAAACACGCCTCTCATTCAGAAGGCTTTATTCACACCTTTCTTCCTGAAATTCCTGTAACTAACCAGGCTCTTACCAGCCTCAGAATCTATAAGACACAGAAAGGGAAAACAGACGGAAATACATAATAATATGAGAATTTAACATGCCTGTCTTACTCTAGTAGATCAAGAAGGTAATAAACTAATCATGCATTAAAACACAGACAACCTTGACTCAAAAAGTAAACCAGTAATTATACACAAATGTTAATTTGGCCATAATGTAATGAAATTAAAAATTAATAAAAGTATCAAAAAACAAAAAGCTTCTTCCACCAGGAAACAAAAAATGAACAACCACCACAAAATTCTATTTAAAAATCTATTGGATAAAAGGTGAAATATAAACTGAAATTGAAAAAATTTTATAAATTCAGAATAATATCTTGATGTATTGAGCTCTTTAAGATGTAACCAAAGCAGTGCTCAGAGAAAAATTCATAGTATTAAAGCAACAAATAAAATAGACACTTGCATCCAAAACATAAAACAAAATATCTAAAATAAATGAAATAGAAGAAATTATTAGAGATAAAAGCCAAATTTATTGTTAGAAAATAAAAAATAGAAAAATAACAGTTTTGATAAATCAGAGAAAACACATTGAATAACCTAATTTTTAAAAAGGAGAAAACACAAACACCAAAATAAGAAATGAAAAGGGAAATTTAAAAAACATCTGTGTGCATCAAATTTGATGCCCGAATCAAATTGGTAATTTTAGGAGAAAATAAAATATATCAAAGCACCATATCAAAAGTAACTTAAGTGGCATAGCCAAAAGAAGAGTGAGAAGAGTTGAGCTGGAAAATTTAAACAACTAATTTCCATAGGAAAAAGAAACAGAGGTTAGTCAAAAAGGCCCTCATGAAAAATTCCCAGGTCCCCTAATGGATTCACAAGGAGCTTTTTACAAAGCTTTTAAGGAACCAATAAACCTAAATTTATTTTAAACAATTATCAAGAATAAAAAATTGAGGAATATTTCTGAAATATTTTTGAAAAGAAGATAAAGTGATTCCAAGATAAGAAGATGACCAAGTATATTAAGATTACAGACCAATTTCACATATGAATAGCAATGAAAATTTTAAATACGGAAATATCAATGGAATTCACACACATTTTACTTTGTATTGTAGCTAAAACCTCCTCAGGGGAATTGGATGTGAGAAAAAAGGCATGTTAGAAGTAAGCTGACACAGTGTTCAACACAGGAATGAAAGGGGTAATTATCACACCCCTTCTCGCACAGTTATGGTGGGACAGAAGTCAGCTTGCTGAAACAGAGTATCAAAATGTCATGTAGGGAAATAAACAACAGAACCACATATATACCACTTCTCCCATCCCCCCAAGGTTGAGGTAGCCCATCTCAAGGTAGGCAGTCAATGACTGAGGCTCAGTATGTTACTATGCCTGTAATAGAGGCAAATTATCACGATGACCTCAGCATGGTCATGACAATATCAGCTTGATCTTTCGAGCACCATTACTGGACAACAATGGTAGCTCATGCTAATTTCCTGCCATCACCCCAAGGTTGTGCCTGCCCTTCCGATGTGTTTCCAATCTCTGCTTGGTCTCTGATTCTCACTAAGCGTAGAAAATATCTGCAGTGATGGTTCCAGAAATAGGAGCTTTATGGAAGCAGCAGCTTTGTGATTTCCCTGGGAAATAGCTGGAATCCCTGAGCAGCACAGGCATTCTTGGGAGATGACTACACCATCTGCCAGGAGGCACCACCACCACCACGCACAGACAATACAGAAACACCAATTGTGAAACACAATAGAAATCCTTTTCCCTGAGCCATACGGAGGATGTTCAGAATGACTATGATTCATTTGAATCCTAAATATATCTTAGGTTTCTAACCTTGGAAAATAAAGATGCATGTTTTTTACAGCTCCCACTGAAAACAAAATATTTTGTTCATGCCACTTCCTCAGTACATGTTTATGGTGTGAGTTAAAATAATGAATTCAAAACTTTCAACAGTAGTAACCAGAAAACAGACCTACTTAACTACCTCTTTCATATCACTATAATGCTAAAAGGCAATAAAATTCTTCAGAACACATTTCTATATCTGTTTTTGTGGTACTACGATTCAAAAGTTCCGAACATTTTGAAAAAGTAAAGGATAATAATAGAATCAATCATTCTGTCATTAATATGGCCATATGTGTTTTAAACAAACATAGGTTTCAGCATATTGCCAGTTATAAATCTAGACATGTGAATGGTGATTAGTCAAAACTCATTGATAAGTTATAATCTATATATAGGGATATATGTATATATGTATATACATACACACACATATGTATATATCTATGCAAATATAGGTTGTATTTGTTTGTAATACGTAAATACAGGCAACCCCGCGGAGCTAATTTAAGGAGTAAAAGATAATGTGAGGCAACAGAGTCATCTAATGCAGCACACAGAGAGAAAAACATCTGAGCCGTGGGAAGAACTAAAAATGTGGATTTGAAAGCTACTAATGTACAAGCACTGATTTTAGGGCATGGATAATTATGCACAGGGAGAATATACTATGAAAGACTTTTGAAGGGAAGTTTTGGGAGAAATGTTAACAGACTTGAAGCTATCATAGGTTAAAACTTACGGAAACCTAGAAGATAGAGGCTATAGGTTACCAAGGTTATTTATGAACTTCTGGATGGCCCCTTTCTTCTCTTATCTTTTCTGATCTGTAGACTTTAGTTTCATCCCCCCTTCTTGGCAGAAAGAATTTCTTTGCTACTCAGCCCACATGGCAGAAAGAAAATCTTCCACCCACCGCTCCCCAAATCACATGTTGCAGTTACAATCTTACAGAACAAATGGTGCCACAAAATGGTCACAGCTCCATTTTCCTGGGAAGCGGTTGGTTCCCAGCTCATGTCACGGGCTTGCTGCTGTTCCAATCAAGTGTGGCTTACCCAACTATAGTGCTAAGCAGTGTAGAAATGCACACATGGCTCTCCAAAAGTGCACCCCTGAAGGTGGGAGAAAGCAAAAAAGGGATCAGGTGAGTGGAATAAACACCTAAAATGTTTACTGCAAGATTTAAAGTCCTTTGGAAATTCCCCTATAGCCTCTGACCCTAGGCCTTTTAACTTTATGTCTTAGGAGGTTTGCAACTTAATGCAAATTTGTTGCAACCCTGTCTTCCATCTTTATCAGCAGTGGAAAGAGTACTCCAGAACCCTGAGCAGCCCCAGCCAGCCTACTCGTCCTCAGGCGCAGAGAGGAGGCGCAGCAGCCACAGCCAGTCCCTGGCCCTGTCACCTCAACAGTGAGCAGAAAGGTCAAGACCCAGCAGCTGTCAGATGCCCTCAACCTGAGCAGGTGGCTATTCTCCATCTTCCTACATGGGCATGCCCTTCATTCCAAGATGCTACTAAGGGAAAAGTGATGGAGGTTGGTGGCACTCAGAGTTCAGGGAACAAGGGAGACTAGGGAGACAGAATATGCATCAGGTTATAGACCACCATTCCACAGAGTCCCTTTCCCTCAAAGACAGCTTAAAGAGAACGGCCATGAAAAAGATAACGGAAAATTAAGAAGAAACCCAGGATCTGAAGACACCTGTACGTGGAGTTCTCCCCTGCAGCATACTGACGTAAACACCCAGAAACCATTCAACCACAAGATGGCAAAGGGAGAAAGCAGAGATCTAGCTGAGATTAGGCTGAGCAGGACAGGCTAAGTACACGCCAGCTCAAGTGCTTAATTTTGGTGGGTATACCAGATAGTCAGAACTATCCGCAATATTTATGAAATTTGGGATTTATTGATGGATTGATTGATTCTTACTTAAAGACATCTCCTCTTGGTAATCACAAAGAATTTTTCTTGTAGTTTTTTTTTTTCTCAATGCCACCTTTAAAGATTTTTACATTGTTTCATATGGAGTTAAGTCAAGATTTTGTATAACTCTATTTTAAATTTTTAATAAAGAATAAATGTATAATTTAAAAAGTCAAGAAACTGCAAGCACCTGTTTAAAAAGGTACTAAGTAATTGTAAAAAAAAAAAATGCTGTAGTTATATTGACGGATGTTTGATTAGTTTCTTTTTAAACCAAAAAATTGAGCTGTAAAACCAAAAAAATCTCTCAATGTAGCTATAGACTTGAAATGTTAATTACTTTCTGTTACTAAAAGGGATCTCTTCCTAACAATTATGATACTCAAATTGTGTTTAGAATCTTCAAAGATGGAAGCATTGATAATTATGGCAAGTCAAGTTCTTTCACCACTTGACTTATGTATTCAAGGAACCTGATTTATTCAAATGTGCGTGCTCCTTCCTGCCCTGGAGTTATCGGATTACCTTGCTCACCTGTAGTTTTCCCTTAAGTGTAGAAATACTAAACACCTTTAAATATACTATCCCTGCAATCACTAAGGCATCCAACAGCTAGTGCCTACACACCTGTGCTTGCTTATCCATTATCAGCGTTGGGGAGGGAACCTGAGAGAGCAGGAATCCGGGCATGGTTTTAACAATCACTTTTGTGCTTATTTTGAGAGTTTACTTCCTTTCTGAACACTGGAAATAATTTACAGAAACTTCTACTGTTGTCATCAACTACTCTTTTCCTTGCTTCATTTCAGTGAGGCCTTTCTTATAATTCATTTATGCTTCACCAGAAGAGGCCATTTACTCTCTCTAACCCACCAACACCATATTCCAATATGCCATATTTCAATGTGTCTTGGTCCACCCTTGGGACAATGACACACTTTTTTATGCAGACTATCACCATCCAAGAATCCAATTTATTTTCCAGCATCAATAACTGTGATAATTATGCATCAGTAAATAAGACATTATTTCAAGAAATTGGTTTAATCTATAGTTGATTATAAATTGCCAACTTGCGGCTGGCCTGGTGGCTCGGGGTTAAGTGCACATGTTCCGCTTCGGCCACCTGGGGTTCGCTGGTTCCGATCCCCGGTGCAGACGCGGCACCGCTTGACAAGCCATGCTGTGGCAGGCGTCCCGCTTATAAATAGAGGAAGATGGACACAGATGTTAGCTCAGGGCTAATCTTCCTAAAAAAAACCAAAACCAAAAACAAAACAAACAAATAAATAAATTGTCAACCTATCTAAAGATTGGTGAAAATAAATATGACTTTCTTATAGTTAAAAAAATAGAAACATAAAGTATATTTTTATAATTAGTATGCTAATTATGTTATTATCAAAATATACACAAATATTTTAAACTGAAAGAAACTGTGCTTGCAGACTTTCCCACTGTATATGAACCAGTCCACAGACATGAAAATTTATTTTATGAAGATATGTGTATATTAATATACATACATATTAATGCATAATATACATTTAGTTTAACAAATATATAAAGCCACATTTGCAATCTTATTATAAATGTATTTTGAAGATAAAGCCTATTAGAACAAAATAGCAAGTCAAACTATTTTATTTTTGATGAGTCAGTTTTTATCAAGTTCCATCATAAAAGAGAGATTGTAATTAAAATTGTTAGGTTAGAAAAATATCACCATTTTATAACCTCTTTGATAAATACCAAGTAGCTATATGAAATACTTTACACACAGAGATAAACACACACATATATAATTGGAAAAATTAAATTTCTTCCACCATTCAAATAATAAATTGTCTTATTTATAGATCGATTTCTACATTAGAAAAATAAATTAAAATTATGCTTTCACCTCGAGGACAGGATTTTAAGATCATAACACTTGATAATTTTCCATGTCAACAGGAAAAGTGTGAGAAAAATAAAAAACGAAGAGAGATGAAGTAATCTCTGCCTAGGCCAAGTCTTTCCATCTGTCTAAGAGGAAAGGTGATAAATCATGTAATTAGGTGTTGTTTATTCCCTATTAACTGAGTGTTAAACAAAGTCTCAATTTATCTTTTAGTCATGCACAAAGCTGGAAGAATAAGAAAATTTAACATAATAACATGACAATAAAAATATAATAATATAAAATTACAATAATATAAAACGACTAATATACCTCAAAATATTCAAATCCTATGCCTACTAAGTTCTTTTCCTTATACTTCTTTTTTTTCTAGTAGGAAACTGAGTGACATACCAAATCCTTAAGGACATATGTGTCTAAAAACCAATAGGAGGTTTCTGTTTCAAGGTATGATGGAGTAACAGGGACCAGGTTTACCCTACAGATTTAAACAAACAGAAAACTAGACAAATTTATAAAACAAAAAATTATAGATAGTGGCAATGGGCAGTGCAGGTCTGTGTTTTCTGAGGGGTGGGAGGTGTAATCAGGCAAAGTAAGCCCTAAAATTGTCCATGCTTGTTGCTTGGAAGGAGTTTCCATGATGCTGTGCAGGGAGGGGAAACTCAAACAGAGCCTGGTAGTCTCACTGGATTAGGGAGACATCTGAGACTAGAGGGAATGAGGCAGTTAGCATCTGTGGGGCAGAGGACTAGAGAGGAGGACACCACACAGAAAGCTCCAAAGAACTGCAGAGGATACCCTTGAGTCTTTAGGAAAGTCCTGTCTGAGGAACTGACATTTGGGAAGAGAGCAAAATGATGAGAAGATGGTGGCATTCATAAGATCAAGGGAGGAGCATTCAAAGCTTATGGACGAACAAGGATGAAAACCTAACACAGGAATAACCTTGGATATTTGAGTTAAAAAAAAGTAGCATAGGCAGTAAAGGAAAGAACAAAAAGAGAAAGAAAGAGGAAAAATCAGGTAAATGTAGAACAGATGTTGCAAGACTTTCTAGGCCTTGATTTAAATTTTCAATTTTGTTGTTAATATCTGGATATGCCATTGAAGGAGCTTGACATCATCTAATTTGTACCTGAGAATAACCACACTGACTGCCCAATACTGGATGCCGTGGAATAAGAATAAAAATTGTGACACCCTTTAGAGTTTGAAGTGGTCCCAGTGAGATCTGATGGGTATGGTGTTGGTTATAGAGAATTTAATGAAAAGAAGAATTTGATATTAATCTTCAGAATATATTTGATATTTACCTTCGGAATACATTTTGACAGTAAAGTCAAAAGTTTCCAATGGGTTCGAAATGATGGATGAAAAAAAGAGGAGAATTAGACAGTTTGTAGGTTTTTGACTGATACAAAGGAGTAGCTTGTGGTAACATATAAAAAAATGAAAAAATTTTTTAGGGAGCTAGGATTTGTCCCTGTCAAGAAAGCCAATTGCAGATACTAAGGTAGATGTAAGTTCTAGAAGTTGTCTAAGTCAGGAGTAGCAATCTGAGAGATACCAGTATTAAACACATAGAAAAGAATGAGGTCACATACAGAAAGATTATAGAAGTGAAAACAGGAGAGTGCTAAAGTAAGGCCCCAGGATACGCTGTCTGAAGAAGTTTGTAAATAAGATTCGGAAGAAGTGGACAGTGACATCATGGGGAATTCTAGAAACTGTAATTTCCCTGAAGCAAAGAATGGAAAATATTAACTAGAGAAAAGTTCTCGTCCATCAAAACTGGAGCTCCTGAGCGGTGGGGTAAAAGAAAAATGAAAAATTAATCACCCATTTGATGACTTTAACAAAAACAATACAGAAAAGTGGTAGAGACAAATACTCGAAGAATAAAAGAGATGAAAGAATGGGGATGAACATACGTGAAAAAAATGAATGAGTATGGACTACAACAGAGGACCCAAAAGGTTGGAAAGCATGGGATAAACTTATTCTTAAATTTTAGTTACATTTTCCAGTCATCTGCTCAATATATTTTAACCTCCAGATACCTTTCAATCATGCTACTTCTAGATCCAAAATAAAAAGTCCAGTTGTTTATTTGAAAAGAGTGTAAATAATATACTATATTTCTAGTGTTTAGAGACTTTTGGGGCACTCTGTAGTATATTTATATTTGGATCCTCTATATTTTGAGGAGTTTCTCTCTAGAGCAGCCCAGAAAAGTGAGACAGTGTTTGCATACGGTATGGGAATCAACAGACTCTCTTTTCGATTTTCAGTGTCACCATTTGTGTATTTTCTTCCACCAATGGGTGAAATTAATGCATATTCTTAGCTCCATAGGATTCACTCTTTAAGGAGGAAGAAAATAATATAGAGAAAAACAATATAGTTGCTAGAAGAAGGTCGTTGAGAAGGCAAGAGTGGAAGGAATGAAGGAAGGGTACTATTGATGGGGAACAAATTAGCTCTTAGTAGAGAAAGGGGTGTATCCTCCACTTCAACATTAATAGAGTATATTGATTTAGCTAGCTTGATGAAACTGAGAGTGGGTTCATGATATCCTTCTCTTAATATCACATCAATTCTTTTATGATTTCTATGTTGGGGTCACCATATGAGAGGGAGTGGAAGGAAGTGAAGGTTTGACCCCAGAAGAAATTATGTGAGTATATTATTTCAGAGAGGAAGGGATTGATTTTACTAGGGAAGAATGGGGATATTGACTGGCCCTATTGAGTTCACGTTTGAGATTTATAACCAAGAATTTGAAGAGAGCACAGTCATCACTGTTTTGTGATTTTTCTTCCACAATACTCAACTGCATAAGTCCTGGAAAATGATAAAGGGATATTGAGTAAAACCAGAATTGGAGTCTTGTAAGGTAAAAGTGATTGGAAAAGAGATGGGTAAATGTATTAAAGGAACTCAAAGGGAACATTAAAATATTAAAACGTGAAATTGCATGGGATAGGAGGAAAGTGATCACATGAGTGGGCTAAAACATAATTAGTATGAGTAAGAAAATAAAATGTAAATCTTGATAAGTCAGAGAATTCCTGGTGAAGGAAAAATACCATAAGTAAGCTGAGAATGAAGATGATGAACAGTGAGTGGGATGTTTGAAAATGGGTTGGATTTTTTGATGACAAAGTCTAGTGGTGGTTGAGATGGAATTAAAACAAAACCAAAAAACAAAAATACCCCCAAACATTGTTATATCTAAAGAGTGAAGCAACTGAGAGATCAGAGTGTTGTGTGTATCATTTACTTGGATACTGAAACAGCCCACAATTAGAGTAGTGAGGAGGAAGACAATGAGTCAAGTGATGGAAAAATAAGAAGGAATGGCCTAGACTTCCCTCATAACAGCAACAAAGAACAATACGTGGAAAGATCTGATTGCTTGTTTCATAGAGCTTGAGATTTGAAGGAAGTAGAAGAATTTGACCAGCATTAGCGGATTAGGAGTACCTCTTCTGTATCTGAAGAACTTGCGTAAGTAGAGAGTGGTAGAAAAAACAGACTTCCCTTGAAAGGTCTTTGGGGGAAGTCAGTGTTAATAGGAGACGATTTAGTTTCGTGGAGAGCAGGAAGACAAAGGGAAACTTCAGAAAAAAGTTTGTAATGAGCAATGCATTAATGCTGGCGATTATTAGGGTAGATATATTTACTTAGAACTATATACTTGACAAGTAATCTAAAAGTTTATTAAATTATTATATTCCACTGAAATAAAGTAGCCTCAGTACTTATTAAAAATAGTTACATGAAGGGGCCAGCCCTGTGGCGCAGCAGTTAAGTTCACATGTTCTGCTTCAGTGGCCCGGGGTTCACTGGTTCGGATCCTGGATGCCGACCTATGCACCACTTGTCAAGCCATGCTGTGACAGGCATCCCACATATAAAGTAGATGAAGATGGACATGGATGTTGGCTCAGGGCCAGTCTTTCTCAGCAAAAGAAAGAGGAGGACTGGCGGCAGATGTTAGCTCAGGGCTAATCTTCCTCAAAAAAAAAAAGTAAATAACTGATTTTTTTCTGAGTTACTTAGTCAGTTGAAGCAAAAATAATTCCAAAAACTGCTAGTGTAAAACAAGTTGGTAATTAGTGCAATTATCATATAACCTTTCCAGTTAGAAATTTGTACTGTGTGTGATATATGGGAGTAGAGTCCAGGCAATACAGCCAGAATCCTGTAACAGTACAGGCCATAATTTAAGAAAGTCCTCTTATTCAGTGGAGAAAACTAGTGACTGAGGACTTTAAACCTGCCCATTTCCAAGCCAGCATTCACTCTTCCCTCAGGAGCCCACAGCCTGTTATCAGCAATCTTCATCTCTTTGCTCTAAACGGAAGTTGTTTTTAGTCGTCCTGTCCAGGTGAATAGATAAAGAAAATGTGGCATGTATATATACAATGGAATACTATTCAACCTTAAAAAATGATAGCAAGCAACATTCTTAATAAGTTCCTTATTTGGCCATCTTTCCCTAAGTATAGCACCAATTGCTGCAGCGTCATCATAATTATCATCAACCTGTTTGGGGAATTTTATGCAATGGGTTAGGAATACAGTTGTTGTTCCAGATCACCTAAACTGAGTGATACCATAAGAGCTCTTCTGTTTTTATAAAAGCAAATACATTGCATATCTACTTTGTTAATATAATTGTATTTGTACAGACTGAATGACTGTGGAATTCAGGATCAGAATTTATAAGATACATTCACCAAAGTTCCTATTGCATCCTATGTTGTCTCACAGCAAGGTAAGCAAGTTGAAGGACTACATTTTATTGCCATTGAGTTATTGCTATTGTAATATAGTTACCCCCAAGATGACACAACTCCATTATAGCAGGCTTTGTATGACTAAGGTCTTCCATTAATGTAACCTCATAAATTTGTAAAAAGCCAAAATGAGAGCCCTTGTTTTCTCAGTTTGTTTATCAAACAATGAGTTCAGATTGTTGGCTCTCAAAAGCTTGCTTTAAAGTAATTAAAAGCAGGACTTATGTCACCCAAGGGTAATTGCTGCTTATTTATTTATTGTTTTATAATTTACCTTCATTAGTTCAGAGTGATGGGGCCAACTATAGAACAAGCTTCAGGTTATTAGGATGTTATGACCATTTGAACTCAAATAGTCAGTGGAGTGAAAATCTCAACAAACAGTACACCAATCTGAATGTGATTCAGCAAGTGCTGTAGACCTCAAACAGGAAAGAAGAGCACACAACTGAATTTGATCTAACACACATTCCTGCACCTTTAAGTGAAAAAACAAAACACTGAGGTGGAAATTGACGCACAGGTATGTGCACTCTTATATTTCAGTAACCAATCTGAATCATTGAGGTAGAGATGTTTCATTGGTCAAAATAACTCACACCCTTTATTCAGTCATCTGATAATATCTGTATAGCTATCTGGAAAAAAAATTCTAATCAAGCATCCTCTCTGAGTGCGTGCCTGTATCTCTGTGTGTCTGTATTGTGTCTTTGGAAATCAGTGCCTTGACTTCAAATTTAAGCTTCTGCGATCACTAACTACTGATCCAACTTGAAGTTGAATAAGTGCAACCAGTCTCCTCAACTGTCTTCAGGAACCTAGAGATATATTTGTATGCATACTTTTGTTGCAACTCCAGATGTTATATTTTAAAAGTTTAGACATATGCATAGGTCTGAATATAAAAATACCCGAGAAGCAGTGACTACTACTTCTCAAAAGGAGACCATCCACTTCTTAAAGTGTTAAAGAAAGTTGTTTGTATCACCTTAAAAAAAATAGAAGTAATGACTACTGTTGCTTTATTCTAGCTAAATACTAACCGAACAAAACCATTAATTCGTTCTTTAAATAAATGTGAACTAACTTCCTATTAAATTCTAGGTAATTAGACAGGTTTTGGATAACCAATAAGATATATGCAAAATACAGTCTCTGGGTAGATTAGAGAGTTATTTTAGTAAAGTAATAATTATTGTTATAATTATTACTATTGCTACTAGCCACACTGACGGATTATTGTGAATTTGGTACTATGGTAAACTCATTACATGTATTAACTCACATAATCTATGAAACAAATTATGACAAACATTTTGCAAATGAAGAAACCGAGCATCAGAGAAGCAAAGTATTTCCTCCATGTCACAAAGCGAGTAATTGTTAGAGCTAGGAATTAAAACCACACAGTCTGACTCTAGATCCAATTGTCTTAGCTACTTTATCTTTCTGCACTTCTGATAAGAATAGACAAAAATGTACCCCAGGCCAGCAGGTGGCGCAGCAGTTAAGTTCACATGTTCCACATTGGCGACCCAGGGTTTGCCGGTTGGGATCCCGGGTGTGGACCTATGTACACAGCGCTTGGCAAGCCATGCTGTGGCAGGCATCCCACATGCAAAGTAAAGGAAGATGGGCATGAATGTTAGCTCTGGGCCAGTCTTCCTTGGCAAAAAGAGGAGGGTTGGTGGCGGATGTTAGCTCAAGGTTAATCTTCCTCAGGAAAAAAAAAAAGAAAAGAAAACAAACAAAAATATACCTCTTAAAATGTGTCTCAAATACCATGATTACTATGTAGAAGGGCCAGTGTTAAAAAGAGTAGACAAAGCAAAGTAAGAAGTGAAATCTCCTATCTTGATTTGAATAAACCTAGTCAAGAGACAATTTATACAGCATAGAAACCAGATGCTGGATCTTCAAAGATGAGTCCATGTCCCTGCAATAGATAAGCTTGTGGAGAGAGAAAAACTTGAACAGAAGATTCAGGTATAAAGTGATCTAGCACCATGAAGGAATTATAGCTGGTTCAGTAGGGCGGAGGGTATTATGCAATGGAAGTAGAAAAGGAAAAGAGAGAGAAGTCTGAGAAGGAAGAAAAGGCAAAACATTAAACTGTCTTATAGTCTCATACTTCCAGATATTTGTCATACATATACCAGATAATTTTAGGAGATATACAGAACAGTATTTTTAATATATGTTTGTTTTAATATAACAAGAAAAAATTTACTTATAAACTGTTATTGACATTTGTAATGCATATTGTGAGGCTAAAATAAGTATTTAAATTTAAAGTGGTAAGTTGACAAGAAAACCATGAAGTACACCAGAATGCACTGCTGGAACAAAACATAAAGTTTGAAAGATGGTTTGGAAACTACATCAATGTATGAAATAAGGAGTTTGACTTTTATACTATGAATAGTTAAGAATAGTTGAACAATTAAAAGTATTTTCATCTTGAAACTATTCCCTCATCAGGGCCTGCTTAAATCCGAGTTGGATTTGGTTACTGATGAAGCATTGGGAGTTAGGCAAAATAAACAGATTAGGGTGACTGGGGTGATTCTGGCTTGAGCAAATGCAGGGCTACCACTACCAGCCAATGAAACGCAC